>NC_056744.1:882199488-882375116 GCF_019279795.1 Protopterus annectens | reverse complement strand
TTTTTTTTTTTTTTGTGTGTGTGTGTGTGGACACACAAACGCACACAAATATATATATATATGTGTGCGTGTGTGTGTGTGTGTGTATATATATATATATATATATATATATATATATATATATATATATATATATATATATATATGTTTTTTTCTTTTCTTTTCTGTCTTCATGTAGTGGTTTTGTGTTAACACTGTGAAAGGAACATTTATAAATATTTTTTCACTGACTTTTCTTTTAGTTTCAATTTATTTCTTGAGTATTACAGTGTTTTCTTTAGTGTATTGTTTTCTCACTAGCTGAGCTTTGAGTAGAAGCCCAGGGTACTTTACATCATGTCATCACTTTTGCCCTGAGTAAGTACTTTTCCTATTTCTTGTAAAAAAATGCATCGTCATCCCCTTCGGCGGTGGTGATGTTCCTGCAATTTACCACATCAACAGCAAAACACTAAGCACACAGTCAGTGGTGAGAGATCTGGGCATACAGGTCGACAGCAACCTTAACTTCAATCATCATGTATCCACAGAGGTAAGAAAGGCATTTTATATTGCTCTCATAAGTAATGGCATTGCCTCCAGAAAAAAGAGGTTATAACCCCCCCCCCCAGTATTCTTCCCTAATCAGGCCAATAACAGAGTATAACGCACACTTTGGTATGTTCCTTTCCAAACACCTGCAGCAACTGGAGAGACACCAAAGGTTCCTCACAAAGAAAATTCAGGTTCTTTAAGATCTGTCTTTTGCAGACAGACAGAAATCATTTTTATTCTGTGTTGTACAGACTGCTCACAGGTGACCTGTGCCTGGCATATAGAGCAATCTCTGACCCAGCTTTAACGGACACATTCACAAGTCAAAAGGCACAAGGGTCACTTGCTCAAAGGATCTTAACCTGATATGTGACATCAACAGAACTTGCTGGAGAGAAAGATTTGTGTCACAGAGGATGCCCCCACCTTTGGAGCAAGCTTCCTAATCATATTAAAGCCCCTTATTGGCCCTATTTAAGTGTAATTTGGATGATTAGATGGGTAACCGGAAATTCACCCTGAGGATTCCACCTGTGTCCCTCTAAGACAGGGGCAATACTTACTCATTTTATTGTCTGCTTGACCATGATGCCCTTTGGAAGACAGGTTGAACTTGGCTAGGCTTGTAAGGACCCTGGGGCTGTTAGCCAAGTAATCTCCTATGATCCTAGGCTCCTTCTCATGACTGCTTATCTGAATACTAATTTACTCAAGGAGCAATAAACACTAATGAAAGCCTAAACCAATTTCTTTCATATCAGGATGAGATGCTAATAAGGCAAGTTATTACAGTTAAATTGTTTAAGAGCAAACAATTTCACTCAACATCAACTTGTTAACTCAGTCTACACTATTTGCTAAATATACAAAAGCAATGCCATTTAAATAAGTCATTCTTAAATGAAAAGGCAAACTATACAGCAAAGCACAAGGAGAAACAATGGAATAGCATTTCTACAAGCATGCAAACATATATACACACATAAATGCATGCATGTATTTCTCTCCTGAATTACCTCATTGACATCTACCATTGGCATCTGTGAAACATAAGACTCCAGACTACGGAGTTCTGTCTTGGTATCTTCAACTTCTTTTTGACAAAGAATAATTCTTTCACTCTGAGTGGTTACTAGAGATCTTAGTTCAGTGTTCTCTGTTACTAAGGCATCCCTTTCCTTTTGGACATCACCCTTGTCAGTTAGCTCGGCTTCTAGCTGACCAACTTTTTGGCTCGACTGAGACAATTGTAAAAGTAAGTCATTTTTCAAAGCTTCACATTCGTTTTGTTTGTACTGAGACTCTTCTTCACATCTCCTATTACAAAAAAGGAGAATTTTCCAATTTACAGTTTAAATCTTTGCCACTCTGTGAAATACATCTCAAACAACAAAAAAAACACAGCAAATCACAATCAAATATTCAAAAAATGCACTATAAAATAAACTCCTATCCAAACATAGGAACAAAGTAAATCACAATCAAGCAATGCTTCAAAAGTAATGCAGTAAGAAAAAAGAAGTTATGAACTTACCATAACATTCCATCTGGGTTGTCACATTTCCATTTATTCTTGACACATATGGATTCATTTCCGATATCGGAACAGAGTCGGCACTTACTACAGCTGTCTCAGGCCAAAAACTATTGAGCTTCACCTCTAACTACAATCCTTCACCCACTTACCTCAGATCGAGTTTGCAGATTAGATACAAAAGACAGATGAAGTCTCAATGGAAGCTACATCTGCTATACCTTGAAGATCACAACAACTTAAATTTACATTATCCATTTTACCAGAGAGTCTTCTAAGGCTGGAAGATGGAGGGGAGTTGAGGATAAATGAAAATGATCAACACAGATGGAACGCTATGGTAAGTACATAATGTCTTTACCTGATACTGTTAATTTTCATTTTATCCTTGACATATGGGACAGAGTTCCCAGCTATCTTAAACCTTGGGAGGACTCACGGAAGGACATTCCTGAGCACCACTGAACCAAAGGATGCTCTTCCCCTAGAGACCAAATCCAACTTGTAATGAGTAATGAATGTATGGGAAGAAGCCCAAGTAGCTGCTGCACATTTATCATCCACTGAAGCACTAGACAGGAAAACTGTATAAGTGGTTACAGATCTTGTAGAATGTGCCTTCATATGCCTAGGCAAGACAACTTTCTTCTAGTCATAGACAAATGAAATACAATCCTTGAGCCATCTGGCTAAGGTCACTTTGCTGACTAGTTTACCAAACCTAGCACTTGAAAAGGAGACAAACCGTTGGTCGATTTTCTCATGTCTTTCATCCTGTGAAGATAAAAGTATAACTGTATGTGAACATCTAGCAAATGCAAACAGTATTCAACTCTGTTCAAAAGAATACTGGCAAATTAATAGTCTGGTATTAGACTCCAACACTACTCTAGGTATATAGGTGGGATTTGTTCGTAAGGAAATTCTGTCTTTGCGAAAAATCAGATAAAGTGGTCTACATGATTAAGCCTGAATTTCCAAAATTCATTGAGCAGAGGTTACTGCCACTAAAAATAAAGTTTTCCATGACATACTTTAGATCACAGTCTGCAGGTGGTTTGAAGGGAGAATGTACAATGGTTTTTAACACTAGGTTTAGGTCTCAAGGTGGAGTAGGATCTTTGAAATAAGGTTTCAGCCAAAGTGTCCCTTTCAAAAATGACTTACAAAGTCTATGAGAAGCCAAGGAACATTATTCCAAACCATCATGGAAATTTTAAATTGTTGTTAGTTGTATTCCGATGGTAGATGGGAAACCTCCTGCATTGAAAAGAGATGCTATGAAATCTAAAATATTATCAATAGAAATGGAAAAGGGGTCAATATTCCTTTCACGAGCCCAAATGGTAAATTTCTTCCATTTACTAGTATACAGTTTACAGGTGGAAGGTTTATGAGAATTTGGTGTACCGGGGAAGAAAGGTGAAGTTGCCTGGTAACTAACAGAAATGGAGGAACCATGCTATCAGCTTGAGGTTCAGAATGTTTGGATTAATGTCTGCCTGAATGGAACAGGTGGTCTGGAGCCGGGTCCAGTGTCCAAGGTCACTGAATGAGATAAGGCCAAAGAAAGGGGAAGCATATCTGCCTAGGTCAAAAGGAAGCAATGAGGATTACTTTGACCTTCAACCTGAGTGCTTTCTGTAATATTTTGGAATTAGAGGTATCAGGTTAAAGGCACACAGGAGTCCATGTGCAAAGTGTGGAGAAGAGTCTCTCTTGATGACTTACCCAGAGGGTGAATAAGGGCAAAGTAGTCGTTGCACTTGTTTAGGGTAGAGGCGCACAGGTCACAGCAAGGCTGGCCACAATGACAGAAAATCTTTTCTGTCATTTTTGGATTCAGAGACCACTAGTGAGGCTGGAGAATATGTCTGCTCAGTTTGTCTACTATCACACGAACGCCCCCCGAATGTGCATTGCAATCAGAAAGCAGTTGGAAGAGATCGCCCACTGCCACACTATGAGTGCTTCTCGATAAAGGGCGTAAGATTTGGTTCCTCCCAGTTTGCTGATCTACGAAACTACTGAAATTTTCTCTGTTTGAATTGCAATTGCTCCCACAGGAGGAGCCGTTTGAAAGGCTTGCAACATAAAAAGCACCACTTTTAGTTCCAAAGCATTGACATGCAAGTTAGCGTCTAAAGGGTACCAAGTGCCTTGGACAATCTTGCCCAGAAGATGCCGCCACCCCCCCCACCCCATCTGGGAGGATATGGTCACTATGGCCTTGGGTTCTGGAAGGACAAAGGGGAGGCGAAGGAGAATTTCACTGGCGTGAATCCACCAAGCTAGAGACTTCCTGCAATTATTAGTGATCAGAATGCGGTCCGACATGGGTTGGTATAGCATAGACCCATTGAGATGCTAGCAGCCATTGTAGAATTTTTATGTAATATCTGGCCAGGGGAACTAGAGTTATTGTTACTGCCATAGAATCTAGAGCCTGTGAAATTAGTCGAACGGGTACCTTCTTGCTGTGGAATATTTTCTAAACCTGAGGTATGACTTTTTAAGTCTCACTCGAGAAAGGGATGCTACGGTTGTTCTATTCAGTACTGCCCCTATAAACTCTAAACTCCGAGTTGAAATCAGTTCAGGTTTTTCGTGACTTTCAGTTATTCCTAGGTAAGCACAGGTCTTGAGAACATAATCCCTTGCCTCTATAAATAGATGCCTGGTCGGAGTGGTAATTTGCCAGTCTTTCAAGTACATAAACACCCAGAATATTTGCAGTCTCAAGTGACATGCTACTACTGCCATACATGTGGTGAACACCCTGGGGGCTGTGGTGAGACCAAAGGGCAGCACCCTGAATTGGTAATGACTACCTACCAGCTGGAAGCAGAGGAACTTCCAGGAGCGCTTGTCAATTTTTATATGGTAATATGCATCCTGAAGATCTATTGAGCACATCCAGTCACGCTTTTCCAAAAACAGAAGAATGAACTGTACCGTGACCATACGGAATTTCATTTGTTGAAATGATTTGTTCAACACACTGAGATCTACAATTGGTCTCCAGTCCCCTGTCTTTTTTGGCACTCTAGTAAATTCTGAATCCTCTCTGGTCTGGTGGGATTTCTTCAATAATTCTTCTCTAGCAGTTTTTGTATTTCTAGAACTGCCAGTTCGCTCTGATTGGGTGGAACATTAGGAATTTTATTTTGCATATGGGGGAAGGAAGGGAAAAGGGTATATTATAACCTCTGTAAATAATCCATTGCTCCCAAGAATTTGTTGTTATATTTAGCCAGGCATTTTGGTGCAAGGATAAGAGTCCCCCGACTGCCTCAAGACAAACCGGGCCTCCTTTCAGGAATGCTGAAAGGGCGTACCCAAACAGGAGTTCCTGAAGTTCTGGTTCTGTGGGCTACCTCTGCTAGGTGGACAGCATCATCCACTGTAGTTGAGAACTGCCACCACCTGTGCCCTGGAAAGGCCCTTGGGATTTTTTGAATCACATCTTTCCACCGCTCCTCTGATTCCTAGAAAAGGATCTTTGGTGGGGAGGGGGGTGGAAAAACATACAACCACAGCAGAAAGGACCTTACCATCCTTCTCACACCTGGATAATGTCTCCCTAATGTTTGGGCCAGAGACAAACCAACAGTGTGCACTGACGAATGAGGACTTAAATGGCTCCCCATAGTCACACAGACACATCCAGCCATGTCTCCTTATGGCTACACCTGAACCTGCCGCTCTGGTGGTCTCTTTGGCTGCATGGACAATGAGCCTCATGGATGAGTGACACAGACTCCAGGGTAGCCAACTGGGAAGCAACTTTTTCTTGGACTCCCTCAGTAACAGCTCCTGCTAGGGTATCCCACTACTCTTGACCAGATTCCTCTGAAGCCTGGTTAAATGTGCCAGGAAATTCAAAGACATTAAGACAAAGGTCGATGAAGTGTAAACCCACTTTCCAAAACTAACACCGGGACTCTCTGTTGGGTGAATGGATAAACTCTCCTCAGAGAGTTACTTTTTCATGGCTGCTGCTATGACCATGGTATCCACCACTAAACCTTTAACCCAGAATTGTTTATCCTCAGATGCAGATAAAATTTTGTCTGGTCTCTTGGGAATGGGTTCAATAGAGTCCGGAGCCTTCCATGCCTGCTGAGAAATCAACTGAATGAGTTCATCAGTGGCCAGACTCACCCAAGAGGTAGACGGGTGAGTACCAAAAGCCTGCAGGTAAACAGATTCCTCAGAGGAAGTGTTTTGGGACTTCCAGTCACCCCGGTTTCAAAATTTCTAGGATGTCTGCTAAGGAGACATCATCAGGGGATGACCTTGGGGAACCATCCTCCTCATCAAAATCAATGTCTTCTGAGAGAGATTCCTGTGGAGAATCCAAATGCTTCCTCTTGCCCTTCTTCTGAGGAACCTCCTCAGGAGGATAGTCTGGAGAGGTATCAGAAGATGACAGAAGCTGTATCTAAGATTCCTGAGGTTTCATTACATGCTGTTCCAGTGGTGAGATGGGTCGAATAACTGGACATGAGGAAGGTATCTGCTTCGAAGAAAGGACTGACCGAGTCACTGCAATAAGCAAGGCCCTCTCCATTGCCTTGAAGGCTAGCCCGCACGAAGAGGGAAAGGAGCCCGGAACCGAGATAGCCTGCCTCAGAACCATGACCACGCCCCGCTCTGACAAAACAGCCCTCGAGAGAGGAGGAGGGAACCAAAGCTGTCAAGGCCAAAATGAAGTTACCAAAAAGATTTTGGGAGAGTCTTGTTCTATCTTGAACAAGACCCTTGGTATGAGAAGAAGGGAAGGCAAAAGAAACATCCCATTCCAGAAAAAAAAAAGATATGGAATCCACCTTTCAAGGCAGAGGACAAGGAACTCTGGTGCAAAAGAGAGGAAGTTGTCTGTTCAGAAGGGAAGCATAAAGATCTACCTGAGGAGTATCCCACTGGTGGACAATGACAAGAAACACATCCCAGTGAAGCATCCACATGTAAGTCTGTGTTATGGACCTGCTCAGAGAATTTGTCACAAAGTTCTGATCTGAAGGAATATAAACAGCCCGAAAAGTCATCTAATACTGGACAGCAAGATCCCAAACCTGAAGAGCTAGCTTGTACAAGAGATAAGACCATGTCCTCCCCCTTGCTTGTTGATGTACCCACATGACTATGGTATCATTCGTGAAGATTTTGAGGGGCCCAAGAAGTAAGAGAACTGAAGGCCTGAACAGTCAAGGAGAACAGTGCTCATCTTTTTGGTACTGATATGGTCCTTTCTTTGACAAAGGGACCAAAGGCTCTGAACCTTGAGATGACTTGACTGAAGGAAGCTCCCCACCCCACATCTGAGGCATCTAAAAAGAGTTCCTGAGCAGGTACTGGAGGCTGAAAAGGAAGCCCTGGGTTGAGAGATAATTGATAAATCCACCACTGAAGCCGTAACTTGAGACAAAGGAGAAGAATTGGAAAGTCTAAAGGATGAAAATATTGAAACCAGGCTGACTTGAGGAACCAGTGCAGCTTTCTAATATGAAGTCTGGCCAGAGGAAGCAAAGGAATGGTAAAAGCCATGTATCCCAGAGCCATTAAAAACACACTGGCTGTAATGGAGGCAAGAGGAAGAAGGGACTGAAAAAGAATGCAATCAGAGTTAAAGCCTTGGGAGGAGGCAGGGATGCCAACATTGGAATGGTCTGCAGCCTGTAGCTAAGAAAAACACAATCCTGAGAAGGAGTCGAGAAGGATTTTTGGAAGTTCACTGTAAACCCTATGCTTCGCATAAGACAAATAGTACAGTGAAGATACTGAAGCAAAATCTCTGGAGAGGAAGCCTGAATGAGCAGGTCATCCAAATAAGGAAAGATCTGTATTCCCCTCATCCTACAGAAAGCAACCACAGGAGCAAGACATTTGGTAAAGACTCTTGCGGCATTAGAGAGGCCAAGGGGCAAAGCAGATAACTGAAAATGTAAGGAGCAACACAGAAATGTAAAAAAGTCATAAAAAGAAGATAAACAGGAATATGGAGATAGGCATCCATGAGATCCAGATAGGAGGAAGAAATGGAAACAACATTTGAATGGATTACATTTGAAAGGAAGGAACCTTTAGAAAGTCATTGAGCTTGGACAGATCCAGAATGGGTCTTCCAGGTGTCTTCTTTCCTGGGAACCAGAAACATTCTAGAATAAAATCTCTTCCCTTTTAAGAAGTTGAAATTGCTTGAATGGTTTCTTGAGAAAAAAGGCTCTGACAAACATCTACAAAAAAGGGCAACTGTTCCTAAGGAGATGCAGGAAAGCGCAAGAAGGGGGGGGGGGGGAGATTTCTAAACCATGTAATTCCCCTGGTGAATGATGGAAAGAATCCAACAGTCCTGAGTGATCTGTAACCAACTTGGAAGGGACAGAGAAAGACGAATAGATAGAGGAACCTGGCTAAGGTGGGAAGAAGTAAGATAGACAGAACCTGATGCTTCTGAGCAGTAGGAGTACGAGTATGAGCCCTTCTAGAACCCTTTTTACTCTTGGGAGGAGGGCGAGACTGTCTATGGACAAAGGACGACTTGGTAGGATAATTCGTATGTGATTTGTGAACAGGAGACACAAAATATGTTTCAGTTCCTACACACCCTTATCCTTTTCCTGAAGAGATTTAAAAAGCTCAGCAGCAGCAAAACCAAAGATTTTCATTGTCAAGAACAGCATCTATCAGCTTGACCTTGATATCATCAGACATGGTCTGAAGGCAAAGCCAGGAGTACCTCCTTAACACAGAACCAAGAGCAGCAGCTTTAGATGAAGAATTAGCTGTATCATAACAGGAGTTATGTACTTAGCATAACTTGGAACCTGAGCTATCCAGTGTCATTATTCATCATGAATGGGTCTTAGATCCGAGCCGACAACTTAGTGGACAGCTCCTGAGCTCAAGCTCCTCCCCTACAACAGATCCCTTGCTACCCACAACCCTCAGATTGACTTTGCTGGATAGAGAGAAAAGAGGCAGTGAGAAAAACTGCCTATGAAAAAAAAAACTGCTAAGGGAGACATCCCTCCAAATCTCCCAAATCTCTAGGAGGAGGGGAAAGGAGGCTGGAAACCTGATGAATGAGGACACTGGATAGCAGAGATTCCAAGTTATGGTAAGTACACAAGTCTTTATCTAATGCTATCAGTGTCATTACTGATCACGGATGGGTCAGAGTCACCAGCTACTATGAACCCAGAGAGGCCTCAGGGAAGGATATGCCGGAGTACGGAGAAACCAAAGGAAGCCCTGTTCCTACACACCAAATCCAACTTATAATGCGAAAAAATAAGTTATGTACCTACCATAACGTTCCATGTTAGTTGTCTTCTTCTCGCCTTCTTTCTTGCTGGTTGGGTTCGGAGCCAATCCTCGGCTCCAATTCGGCCATCTTCAAAAGCTCGAGAGCTGCTTACTGGCTCGAGGCCCCCCTATATCCCATGATGCTTGGCGCTAGATACCCAGATCTCATTTGGTAAGTCTAACTGCAGATATAATAATAAAGGAATCCTATCCTAGAATGCATAAATCCTACTGGAGAGACTACTAGTCAGAAAGGAATAGCCAGAGAAGACTCAAGCCAGTGAAAAATCAAGAACAACTCTTCTCGGTCCACTAGGATAGGGGGATGGAGGTTGGGACGCAAGAAAGAAGGCGAGAAGAAAACAACTAACATGGAACGTTATGGTAGGTACATAACTTCTTTATGTTAAGTTGTCTATCTCGCCTTCTATTCTTGCTGGTTGGGACAGTGTCCCTAGCACCTAAAAACCTGGGTGGCTCATCGGAAAAGACTTCAGAACAGTGGAGCCAAAGTCAGCTCTGCTCCTGGAAACCAAATCCAACTTGTAATGCGAAATGAAAGTATGTGGGTTGGCCCATGTAGCCGCAACATAAATAGATTCCATGGGCAACCTAGCCTGAAAGGCCACCCAAGTAGCTAAAGCTCTGGTGGAGTGACCTTTTGGTTTAACTGGCAATTCTTTATTCCTCAGTTGATATATGAATGTGATGATAGAAGTCAACCACCTGGATAAGGTTACTCTGGAGACCGGAAGACCTTGTTTACCTACTGCATAAAACAGGAAAAGTTGATCTGATTTCCTAATGTCCTTGGTTCTGTGCAAATAAAAGCGTAGCTGCCTGTGAACATCTAACTGATGTAACTTATATTCCGCCCTGTTGGAGTGGTTAGGGACTGATTCAAGTTACTCTCTGAAGAGACCTTAGGAAGGAAGGATGGATTAGTCCTAAGAGCAATCCTGTCATTGTGGAACACGAGGTATGGGGATGGACAGAAAGAACCTGTAGTCCCGAAACTCTTCTAGCTGAAGTAATAGCTACCAGGAAGAGGGTTTTCCAAGATAAAAACTTCAGCGAACAAGAAGCTGCAGGTTCGAAAGGGGGCAAAATTAGCGAAGATAAAA
This sequence comes from Protopterus annectens, assembly GCF_019279795.1. Taxonomy (NCBI): domain Eukaryota; kingdom Metazoa; phylum Chordata; order Ceratodontiformes; family Protopteridae; genus Protopterus; species Protopterus annectens. The sequence continues at coordinate 882,364,613 of NC_056744.1, read as the reverse complement.
TCAAGTTTAAATCCCATGGTGGTGGAGGATCTCTCACTGGGGGCCTGAGCAGAGTGGTTCCTTTGAGAAAGGCTTTACACAACTTATGGGACATGATATTGTTTTCCGACAGTCCAATGTGAAAATTTGAAATTGCTGGACTCTAATTGTAGCTGAAGCAGAGCCAGCATGGAAGAGTTCTGCTAGAAATTCCAAAATGGAGTGCACTGGGGCTGAAAAGGGGTCTATGCTGTTTGCCTCTGCCCAGGAAGAAAAATTTTTCCATTTACTAGCTTAAGTTTTCCTGGTCGTAGACTTGTATGATGACAAAAGGATTTCTCTCACAGATGGGGAAATTTCTGGGAGCCTGGCTACGGTTGGAAGTGGAGCAACCACGCTGTGAGCTTGAGTGTGTGCAGGGATTGGTGCAACCCACCCGACTGATGAATCAGGAGGTCTGGAACTAGGTCCAGAGTCCCGGGCTGAGTGCAGGAACAGAAACCATATTTGTCGAGGCCAGTAAGGAGCAAGGAGGATCATTTTGCAACCTGAAATGGCAGCCTTCTGAATCAATTTCGGTAAGAGGGGGAAAGGAGGAAATGCGTAAAGAAGTCCCTGGGGCCAATCGTGGACTAGAGCGTCTATGGGGGGATGCCCGGGGAGTGGGAGGAGGGAGAAGAAATTGCTGCACTTGTTGTTGAGGGGAGTTGCAAACAGGTTGCAGCAAGGTTGGCCCCATCTGCGGAAGACTTGGTCCGCAACCACCTGGTTTAGAGACCACTCGTGAGGCATGAGAATTGCTCTGCTTCAGTCTGTCAGCTATAACGTTGGACATGCCAGGGATGTGCGTTGCAATCAGAAATCGTTGGGAAGAGATCGCCCACTGCCAGAGTCTGAGTGCTTCTCGACATAGGGGGTAGGACCTGGTTCCGCCCTGCTTGTTGATGTACCACACTACGGACATTTTGTCCGTTTGAACTGAAATGGTCCCGGCAGGAAGAGAGTCCTGAAGAACCTGCAACGCTAAGAGCACGGCCCTATTTTCCAAGACATTTATGTGCAGATGATACTCGTGGGGTTGCCAGGTGCCTTGGACTGTTCTGCCCTGATAATGCCCCCCCACCACATGATCAGGGAGGCATCCGTGGTCACTGTAGCCACTGGAGGGGTTAGAACAAATGGTCTGCCGTGGAGCACGGATGTGGAGACCATCCACCACGAAAGGTGTTTCTTGCATGCCTGAGTGATCATAATCATGTAAGACATGGGAAGTTGCTGGAGGGACCATTGGGTGAAAAGAAGCCACTGGAGAATCCTCATGTGAAAACGAGCTAGGGGAACAAGGACGATAGCTGCTGCCATGAGACCTAGCAATTTGAAGGACAAACCTGGCTTGAATCCTTTTGCATGCCAATAAAACCTTGACATGCTGACGAATCACTGAAACCCTGTCTGGTGGGAGGCTCGCTAACATGCGCCTGTAAAGGTGACAGATTGACAGGGCAACAATGCAGACTTTTCGAAATTTATTCTGATACCTAGCCTGGAGCAAGTGTCGATGGTGCAGTCTCTGGCTCGCAGAAGGTGATGTCTGGTGGTGGCAGTGAGGAGCCAGTCGTCGAGATATGGAAACACCTGGAATCCTTGCTGTCTCAGATGAGTGGTAACTACTGCCATACATTTGGTAAACACCCTGGGGGCTGTGGTGAGACCAAAGGGCAGAGCTCTGAACTGATAATGGCTGGCTCCCAGCCGGAAGCGGAGGAATCTTCAGAAGCGTCTGTCCATTTTTATGTGGTAGTACGCATCCTGAAGATCTATGGAGTACATCCAATTGTCCTGACCCAGAAAGGGTAAAATGGAAGCGTGACCATCCGGAATTTTTTTCTTTGTACAGACTTGTTTAGTCTGCTGAGATTCAAAATTGGTCTCCAGTCCCCTGTCTTTTTTGGTACCAAAAAGAACCTTGAGTAAATTCCGGATCCTTGTTGGTCTGCTGGGACTTGCTGGATGGCCCTTTTTCTTAGCAGTTTTGAGACTTCTTGCACTGCTTCGTCCCTTTGATTGGGTGGAACATCTGGAAGGGACTTGTATGACTTTAAGGGGGTGCAAACGAAGGGGATTCTGTAGCCTCCGGATATGACTGACTGTACCCATTTGTCTTGTGTTATGTCTCGCTAGGCTCCTGGGTACAGTGATAGTCTTCCCCCGACTGCCTCCAGAGGTGAGCAGCCGGGCAACCCTTCAGGGATGATGGAAGGGCTTGTCAGAGAAGGATTCTCTGCTGCCCTGGTTTTGCGGACCCCCTCTGCCACGAGGGCGGCATCTGTTATTGTTCCCTCCACTGGCCCTGGAGAGAAACTCACCACGTGTGTCCGGCAAGGCTCCTTGGGATTTCCGGAACCACACCTTCCCACTCTTCTGAGCCTTAGGATATGGTCTGGAAGGAGTGGAAAAATGGACTCCTACAGCAGAGAGAGTCTTGCCTTCCTGCTCACACCTGGTAACGGTATCTTTCACCTGTGATCCAAAGAGAGAGGAACCATCAAAGGGGGTGTTTGGTGAAAGACGCTCTGAAAGGTTCCGCAAAGTTACATAGCCGTATCCAAGCGTGCCTCCTTAGGGCCACACCTGTGCCTGCAGCTCTTCTCGCACCATTGGCTGCATAAGAAATGAGCCGCATGGAGGAGTTTACCACAGAATTAAGAGTCGCCAGCTGGGAGGCTGCCTTAGCCTGGGCCCCCTCAGCTGATAGATCTTGGAGGGTATCTCCAAGCTCTTTCAGGAGATCCCTCTGAAGACTGGTAAAGTGGCACAGGTAATTCAGGGACTGCATGGAAAAGGTCGCTGAAGAAAACATCTGCTTCCCATATCTGTCCATCATCCTGGACTCCTTATTAGGGGGATGGAGAGATGAAGAAGTTTCAGCCAACTCCTTCTTTGTGGCCGCTGCTATCACCATGGCATCAATGAGGACACCCTTGGTCAAGAACCGTTTGTCCTGCGGGGCAGTAATGAATTTTGCAGGTCTTCTAGGGGTCGGTTCCACTGTGTCTGGAGCCGTCCACGCCTTTCGAGCCACCACAGACATCAGTGGGTCGAAAGGCAGAGACACCCAGGAGGTGGAAGGTCGGGATCCAAACGCATCCAGGAATACCGACTCATCCTTGGAAGGGTTTAGGGTAGTCCAGTTTCCCTTCTGCCTAAGCATCTCAAGGATGTCTGAGAAGGAGACATCTTCAGAGGGGGATCTTGGGGACCCTTCTGACTCCTCTAAGTTGGTATCCGATGTAATAGACTCGGGGAGTCAACATGCTTCCTCTTGCATTTTCTCTTGCGAGGTGGCTCCTCTGAAAGATCGGGGGAGGTCTCGGAAGAGGAAGATATACCCAAGTGGGGTGTCCTGGAGCGCTGAATCCCCACGCTTAGGGTCTGAAAGAGGGGCAGAGGCTGACGCAGGCAACCTAGGGGGAGGAGACAATGGGGTCGATCGTGGGACTGACTCTGGCCACCACACTCCTCATCACCTTGAAGGCGTCCCTGCCCGGACGCAGAGAAGGCTCAGGCTCCAACGAAACCAAAAGCCCTCTCCGCACCGAGGGAGACGGCTCCGAGGCAGATGTGGGAGCCGAGCTCACCTGTGCCTTAGCACCAAGAGGGAGAGCGGGATCGGACAAGGGTCCGATGCCACTCGCCCCCTCAGAGCTGACGAGGGAGTCTTGGTGCCCAGATCCCTCCAGGGAAGGTACCATGGAAGGGAGTGGAGCCAGCGAAGGAACCGAAAGGGAGGATATCGGCATCGATGGTTCCAAGACTCGAACCCCAACTAACTCCGGCTCTGAGCTCAAAGGAAGAGTCGGAGGAGGAATATCAATAGCTGCGGATGGAGCAGACTCCTGATGAGGAGGGCTGGACAACATTTTGGCAAGGGCCTGCGACTTCAAGAGCCTAATGACCACTCTTTCCAAATCATGGTCCGAAAGTCTAGAGGACTGAGAAGAGTGGGATGATCGGTGACTACGCTCCAATTGGAGCAGGGGCGACTTTGGAGCCAAACGTATCTACTCCAAAGAAGGAGACTTGGATCTCTTTCAACTCTCAGCCGGCTACGAAGACAGTGTCGGAGCCGACTGGGAGGGAGGTTCACCGGTTCCAGCCGGAGCCGAAATGGATTCTGTGGCTTCACCCAATGACGGCTCCGAACTGGGAGCTGATGGTTTAGGTGGCCTGGAAGATTTCACCAGCTGAGACTTCGACGATGAATCTTGGGGTTTAAACAGACCCCTCAGAATCAATTTATTTTTGTGCTCCTGCAGGACTCTTGGACTGAAGGCATGACAGATGGAGCAAGAGTCCTGTAGGTTTACAGCGCCCAGACAATAAACACAAGAAGACATCATCTGACAGCATGAGTCACATTTCTTGAATCCGGACGGTTTTGGATCCTTGGACATTCTTGGAAGAAAACCAAGGACAAGTTTTCATGCAAAAGGTTAAGGTAACCGATAAAAAATATTAATACCCTACAGTTACCACAACCCACACAAGTACTACTACCAAAAGGAAAAACAAACTTATCATTAACACTACAGGTTATAGAGAAAAAGTGTTTAAAAAAAAAAAAAAAAAAGAGATAGAAAAGAAAGATTAACCTCTAACTCAAACGGAAAGAACCTTTCTGAAAGAGGGAGAGAAGGGGGGGGGGACTCTCTAATTTAAACGAGTTTCTTAGGAAGGGAAAGCTATTTAGAGGAAAAACTAACTACAATGAATAAAGTCTAACTAACGACTAATTCTACACTACAATATAGTAATTTTTACAGGAAAAATACAGTAAATAACAGTAATAAAGAAGCTTATATGACCTGAGCCAGTAGAACAACCTCGCAGCAGAAGCGGAAAACAAGATCTGGGTATCTAGCGCCAGGCATCATGGGATATAGGGGGGCCTCGAGCCAGTAAGCAGCTCTCGAGCTTTTGAAGATGGCCGAGTCGGAGCAGAGGATCAGCTCCGAACCCAACCAGCAAGAACAGAAGGTGAGATAGACAACTTAACATCAAAGGTATGGGGGTTACACCAGTAGCAGCAGCACAAATCTCAAAGAAGGAAAGTTTTGTCAAGAAGGCAGAAGATGCGGCTACAACCCTAGTAGAGTGAGCTTTGACTGGCCCTTAAACTCCAGGTGTCTGCTTTCATAAATGTAAGAAATACAACTGGTGATCCAAAGAGAAATAGATATCTCGGAAACTGCTTGACCTTTTCTAGCCTGAGAGAAGTCAACAAAGAGGTGATCGGACTTCCGAAAACTCTCAATCCTCTTGAGAACAACTTAACTGTCTATGAACATCCAGACAATCCAACTTGTATTCCCCTTTATTAGAAAAATTGGGAAAGAACACAGGAAGCTGACTAGACTGGTTAAGGTTAGCCTCCAAGGCTACTTTAGGGACGAACAAAGGATTAGTCCTGAGAGACACCCTATCCTTATGGAACACCATGAAAGGGGGCTTAATGCAGAGAGCCTGCAACTCGGAGACCCTCCTGGCCGAAGTAACAGCCACCTAGAAAACAGTCTTCCAAGACAGGAATTTGAGATCACAGTCGCCGCAGGCTCAAAGGGGTTCTGCATCAAAGACTGCAACACTAGAGTGAGATCCCATGGTGGGGAGGGATCCTTGATTAGGAGGTCTGAGAAGAAAGATTCCTTTCAGGAAGGCATTACACAATCTAGAAGAGAAAGTGGGACTTTCATTCAAATGGAAGTTGGAGATAGCCACCAAATGGAGTTTAATCATAGAGAAACTGGACCCTTGTTGAAAAAGAGAGGCTAAGAACAACAAAATGTGGGGACAAGGGCTGAAAAAGATATCTAAACTGCACTGTTCAGCCCAAAGTGAAAATCTCTTCCATTTACTGGAATGCAACTTCTTGGTAGATGGTGTTTGACAGGCCAAAATAATGCTCTTAATCAGAGAAGAAAGCCTGTACTGAGATAGGATCACTGGAATTGGAGGAACCAAGCTGTCAGACGAAAAGACTGGAGACTGGGAAGTGGAAGCCCCCACACATGGGAAATGAGAACCGGAGTGGGATCTAATATCCAGGGAGGACGTTTCAGATAAGACTAAAGGAGGGAAAACTACACCTGACAAGGCCAGAAGGGGGCAATTAGGATGAGACGAGACTTCAGGTGATGGGCTTTCTGTAAGACTTTGGGGATTAGGGGAACTGGAAGATAAGCATATAGAAGCCCTGGCAGCCAGTTGTGAACTACAGCATCCCTGGGCGACTCCGTCGGGGGGATCAGGGCAAAGTAGTCATTGCATTTGTGGTTGAGTGGAGAGGCAAAAAGATCGCAGCAAAGGAGACCCCAGTGGTCAAATATCTGATGTGCCATTGACGGGTGTAGGGACCACTTGTGAGGACTCAAGATAGATCTGCTGAGCTTGTCGGCTAACGTACTGGAAATGCCAGGAATGTGCATTGCAAGAAGAAAGCACCTGGAAGACTTTGCCCATTCCCATACTCTCAAGGTCTTTCTGCACAGAGGATAAGTCTGCGTTCCCCGCTGTTTGTTGATGTACCAGACAACTGCCATGTTGTCTGTTAGAATTGCAATAGTCCCGAAAGGGAGATAGTCACAGAAGGCTTGCAACGTTAGAACTGCTCTCATTTCCAGGAGATTTATATGTAGTTTGGTTGGTAAGGGGGATCACGTGCCTTGAAACATCCTTTCCTGAAAATGCCCCCACCCCCAATAGGGATGCATCTGTGGTCACCGTGGCCTTGGGTTGGGGGAAGACAGAAGGGTTTGCCTAGAACGAGATCTTGAGCTTGGAGCCACCAAGCAAGATGACACTTGCATACCTGAGAAATCCTGACGGTCATGGACATGGGATGAAGCTGAGCTGACCATTGCACCGCTAGGGTCTACTGCAGAACTCTCATATGATATCTAGCTAGTGGCACTAGCTGGATCACCGCCACCATTGAACGTTGCGCTTGCAAGATCAAGTGGACCGTGGGTCACTCCAGATCCAGCAACTGACCTGGTCCTGAATGATCTGGAATCTTCATAGGGTTAGTGCTGCAGTCTCTGACACCATCTCCAGAAAGACCCCAATACCTACCTGCATACACCCACAGAATCCATTTACACATCCCCAAACCTCACACATACAAATAAATCAGGAACCTAGCCCACTTTAACCAAGAAATATTCAAAACTACCCTTCAAGCTCACAACTGGTCCCCACTAAAATCACTACCCATAGATGATGCTGTACAAAACTTTAACAACATCTTCTTGAACACACTAATAGCCTAGCACCTCTATGTAGCAAATGCTCAAAACCAAATCATGCCTCCTGGTTGACAAAGCTTACCAAACAAACCCTCTCAGACAGAGACAAAGCCTGGACACTTTGGAAAAAATGCAGGACCATAGAAAATGAACTAAACTATAAAAAACTTAGAAATGCCACAAAAAAACTTTTCATAACTGATAAGAAAACCTACTTCTCTAATCTCTCCTACCAAAATACAAACCCTAAAAAATTCTGGAAATCCATATCCTCCCTTCTGAATCCAGGTAACATTCAAAATCCATCACCAGCTCCTGACAAAACCCTCTCCAGATAGCCCACATAATTCAATAACCACTTTATTGACACCATGCAAAAACTAATCAAGGACTCGCCCTCTAAAATAAATCCCATCTCTAGCAATTACCCCCACAAACCCTCTATCCCCCACAAATAATTCACTAGTTAATTCATCTTTCTCACTCCAACCCGTACCTGCAGCCCTAATTCAAAAATTATTAACCAAATTAAAACCCTGCTCACTCTCTGCTGATAACTTACTACCAGAATACTTACAACTAGCAGTCAAGGCTATAGCCTATACAGTCAGCATTCTTATTAACCACTCTCTATCACTGAATCATATGTCCCCCCTAATTTGGAAAAAATCCATTACCCCACTTCACACAGGTGGTAATCCCCATAATCTCTCAAACTACCGACCCATCTTCATTTTTTCCCCACTATCAAAAATCATGGAAAAATGTATTGAGAGCCAACTTCATGCTTCTTAAGACAGAAGTGGTGAACTTCATGACACCCATGCAGATGGATAATACAGTTACAACTGCTGAATCCTACACAATTCAACTCTATAAGCACTTACACGAGTGCATTGATCGTGCTATCCCAAACAGAACCAAGATGCTATTCTCCAAAAAAAGGAAGCAAATCTGGTGGTCCCCTGTCATAAACAAACTGTACAACAGAAGGAAGAAACTGTTGCAAAAGAGAATAAAATCCCATGAGTGGAGGAGCACCCTTCTCTGGTCAGCCTCAGTAAGAAGCTGAGATCCCTTATAAGATCCTCCAAAGCTAGCTACAAAAATAAAATTGCCACCAAATCCAAGGACAACCACAAAGCATTATATAGCTATGTCATGAATCTAGATGGCAACACCCAGATCTGCTCTGAGTTACAGCACAAAGGCACGAAAATTACAGAACCAACTCTTATTGCCAACATCCTGGCAGATCGGTTCAGTGCTAACTTTACCCCCTTAAAGAGCCCGTATCTATACAGGAAGAATGCAGAGTCCCTGTAATCACAACTACGCAGGTTAAAGCTGCACTCTCCAAAGCAGAAAACACAGCATCCATGGGACCGGACAACATCCCAGGCAGCGTTTTACACGAACTTCAGAACAAAATGGGCTCCCAACTTAAGCACCATGTTCAATCATACCCTCGCATCAGGCTTTGTGCCCACTGAATGGTGCACAGCAACAGTTATTTCACTCCACAAAGGGGGAGCCAACACTGATCCCGGGAACTATCGACCTATTAGCCTGATGAGCCTGGTCTGCAAGGCCATGGAACGTATCATCATGGAACTCAAACAAAGACATTGGTAACCTCCAAACTCTAGATCCCACCCAGTTCGGGTTTGTGAAAGGCAGATCATACCTCCTGAACCTGATCGACTTCTTTGAGTCAGTCACCAAAGCAGTGGACGAGGGTAAGGTGGTTCACACAGCCTATCTTGACCTCGCCAAGGCTTTCAACACCATCCCCCATTCTGGGATTATAGCTTAACTCGCTAAACTAGGTATAAATCCCTACGTCACAAGATGGGTTGCCAACTGGCTCACTGACAGAACCCACACTGTAAATGTTGCAGACTCCAAATCTGACCTCAAGGCAGTGACAAGTGGAGTGCCACAGGGTTCCGTCCTGGGACCTCTCCTGTTTGGTATTTACTTCTCTGAAGTACAAGCTAACACAGAAGGCCTCTGACTGATGAAGTTCGCAGATGACTGCAAACTAGGAGCCATAGTCAAGTCCCCAAATGATGTGGACATCCTACAGAAGGGCCTCACTGAGACAGATGCCTGGTATCAGAGCCATGGCCTCAAGCTCAATGCCAAAAAGTGCAGTGTCATCCCCTTTGGTAAAAACTCTGTACCTATGAACTACCACATAGGCACCAATCTACTTGACACCGAATGCATGATAAGAGACCTTGGGACACAGGTGGACAGTAGTCTCTCCTTTGATAGTCACATCACCACAGTAGTCAGGAAGTACTTCTACGTGGCACACCATCATAAAAGGGTTCTCTTCCAGGAAAAAAGAGGTCATTGTTCCCCTCTACTCATCACTCATTAGACCCATTATAGAGTACAACGCCCCTTTTGGAATGTACCTCACAAGACATCTGCAGCAGTTGGATAGGCCACAGAAGTACCTCACAAAGAGGATTACTGGCCTCAAACAAATGCCCAACACTGACCGCCTCAAAAAACTCCAGCTTCACTCCGTAGCATATCGCCTACTCCGAGGTGATCTCTGTCTAACATATACAGCTATGTCAAACCCAGAGCTGCTGGACATGCTACACCTAAAGAAATCCCAATCCCTCCAAGCTACACGCTCTAGGGACCTAAACCTTGCCACCACAATAAACAGCACACGCTGGAGGGATAGATTCCTGTCCCAGTGACTTCCTATACTCTGGAACAAGCTACCCATCTATGTCAAGCAAAGTTCTTCATTAGCACTCCAAGAAAAATCTTGAGTGGATGGGAAATAGGAAATATGCCCCAGGATCACTTCTGTTTCTCTGCTGGACAGTGGCACAGGAAAATAACTTTCTTGGGTGGCATAAGCTATGGTACCTTGCTGGCTAGGCTTACGTAGGCTCTTGGGCCGATAGCCTATTACCTACCTATGAACCACTCAGTCACCTCAAAATATAATAAGAAGTTATGTCTTACCATAACGTTCCATGTTAGTTGCCTTCTTCTCGCCTTCTTTCTTGCTGAATGGGTTCAGAGCCGATCCTCAGCTCCGACTCGGCCTATACTATAGCTCGAGAACTATTTTTACCGGCTCAAGGCAGCCCTATATCCCACAATACCATGCGCTAACTCCCCAGATCTCGTTTGGAAGCTAAGACATAGTATAAACAACAATCTTATAATACAAATATTATAACCCTCTTTATTAGAAGATTACCTGATAGTAACACTAAGGATACCAGGAAAAGACGCAACATATTGTATCTCCAAAAAGGAAGGACTCAATCTCGAGTCTGTCCAGGCTAGGGGGCAGGAGGGAGGGACGCAAGAAAGAAGGCGAGAAGAAGACAACTAACATGGAACGTTATGGTAAGACATAACTTCTTAATGTTAGGTTGTCAATCTCGCCTTCATTCTTGCTGAATGGGACAGCGTCCCTAGCATCTTAGTCCTGGGTGGCTCAATGAAACAGACTCCTGAGTACAGTGGAACCAAAATCAGCTCTATGTCTGGAGGCTAAGTCAAGCTTGTAATGAGCAATAAAAGTATGTTTGGAAGCCCATGTAGCCGCTGCACAAATGGCATCTAGTGGTAACCTTGCTTGAAATGCCGTTGACGTTGATAGAGCCCTGGTTGAATGAGCCTTAGGCCTAGAGGGAAGTTGCCTGTGCCTCAACTCATAGACCAAGGTAATAATAGATGTGAGCCATCTGGAAAGGGTAACTTTCGAAACCGGAAGCCCTTTCTTACCTGCCGCATAAGAGAGAAAAAGCTGATCTGATTTTCTGAATTGTTTTGTCCTGTCTAGGTAATACCGTAATTGGCGATGAACATCTAATGAATGTAATTTTTGTTCAGCTCTGTTGGTATAGTCTGGGAAAAAGACAGGTAAGTCAATAGAATGATTTAAATTTGCTTCCGATAGCACTTTTGGAAGGAAGGAAGGAAGGGTTTGTTCTGAGAGTTACCCTGTCTTTATGAAAAACCAAATAAGGAGGACGCACAGACAAGGCTTGGAGTTATAGCTACCAAAAACAGCGTTTTCCAAGAAAGTAGTTTGAGGGAACAAGAAGCTGCAGGTTCAAAAGGGGGCAGAATTAGTGAGGTTAGAACTAAATTCAAGTCCCATTGTGGAGGTGGATCTTTTACTGGTGGTCCGAGCAAAAAGATGCCCTTGAGAAAAGCTTTACAGAGTTTGTGGGACATAATGTTTGCTTCTGAGAGTCCAACATGAAAATTAGCAATAGCCACTAATTGTACTCTGATAGTGGCCGATGATGATCCAGAATGAAAAAGCTCCGCCAGAAAGTCCAGAACCTCATGAATGGGTGCATGAAAAGGATCTAAGGACCTATTTTGCACCCAGAATGAAAAACGCTTCCATTTACTAGCATAAGTCTTCCTAGTATTGGACTTATGGGAGGCCAGAATGATATCACGAACAGGAGGAGAGATGAGGGGAAGCCTGGCTATGGCTGGAAGTGGAGCAACCAAGCTGTGAGGTTGATGGAATGTAGATACTGATGCAGCTTGCCCGTGAGGTGGGTCAATAGATCCAGAAGGGGTTCCAGATGCCAAGGCTGTTCCAGTAGGTATTTGTGCAGGAACGGGAACCAAACTTGTCGAGGCCAAAACGGGGTAATGAGGATCATTTTGGATCTCAATGTGATTGCTTTCTGAATTAATTGCGGAATCAACGGAAAAGGAGGAAAAATTGCGGAATCAACGGAAAAGGAGGAAAAGCATAAAGACGACCCCGGGGCCAAACGTGAACAAGAGCGTCTCTGAGGTGTTGGCCTGGCAGAGGAAAAAGTGTGAAGTCGTCGAGGCACTTGCTGTTTTGGGGAGTTGCGAAAAGGTCGCAGCAAGGCTGGCCCCACTTCCGAAAGATTCCTTCTGCTACTGCTTGATTTAGAGACCACTCGTGAGGCATGAAGATAGTTCTGCTCAAACTGTCTGCTATGACGTTGGACTTCCCGGGGATGTGCGTTGCTATCAGAAACCGTTGAGATGAAATCGCCCATTGCCAAAGTCTGAGTGCTTCTCGACAGAGGGGATAGGACTTTGTTCCGCCCTGCTTGTTTATGTACCACACCACAGACATATTGTCCGTCTGAATTGCTATAGTCCCCATGGGAAGAGAGCTCTGAAGGGCTTGCAACGTCAAAAGCACCACCCTCATCTCCAGGACATTTATGTGCAGGTGGCATTCTGACTGTTGCCAAGTGCCCTGGACCGTCCTGCCCTGATAATGCCCCCCCCCCACCCAATCAGGGAGGCATCCGTTGTGACAGTGGCAACTGGAAGGGGGAGAACAAAGGGTCTGCCCTGTAAAAGCGGAGGGGAAACCATCCACCAGGAGAGATGTTTCTTGCAAGATGGGGTTATACAAATGTTGTGGGTCATTGGTAGCTGTTGAAAAGACCACTGAGAAAAGAGCATCCACTGAAGGAGCCTCATGTGGAAGCGGGCTAATGGAAGTAGAAGAATCGCCGCCGCCATGAGGCCCAACACTTTCAATACTCGGTTGACCTGGACTTTGTTGGGCTGAAACAGGGTCTGAACATTCCGCCTTATGTCTGCCACTCTCTGGGGTGGTAGTGTTGCAGACATTTCTGTGGTGTTTAATACGGCGCCTATAAAGTTTATACATTGACAAGGCAACAAGGAGGACTTTTCAAAATTTATAGAAATACCCAGACTGTTGCAAAGCTGAATAGCGTAATCCCTGGCCATTATGAGATCCTGTTTGGTGGTAGCGGAAATGAGCCAGTCGTCCAAGTATGGAAACACCTGGAATCTTTTCTGTCTCAGGTGAGCCGTGACCACTGCCAAACATTTGGTGAACACCCGGGGGGCTGTGGTGAGACCAAAGGGCAGGGCTCTGAATTGAAAATGACCGACTCCCAGCCGGAAGCGGAGAAACCTCCTGGAGCGTCTGTGTATCTTTATGTGGTAATACGCGTCCTGGAGGTCTAACGAGCACATCCAGTTGTCTCTGCCCAAAAAGGGTAAAATGGACTGCAGTGTTACCATCCGAAATTTTGTCTTTAGCACAGATTTGTTTAACCTGCTGAGATCCAAAATAAGTCTCCAGTCTCCTGTCTTTTTTGGTACCAAAAAGAACCTTGAGTAAATTCCGGACCCTAGCTGATCTGCTGGGACTGCCAGGATGACTCTTTTTGTTAATAGCTTTTCTATTTCTAGCTGAGCCTGACCCCTTTGTGCGGGTGGTACATCTGGTAGGGGTTTTGGCGGTTGTACCGGGGGGATGGTAAAACCCTTGGATATGATCTTCTGTACCCATGTGTCTTGGGAGAGGGATTGCCAGGCTTCCGGGTACAGAGATAATCTTCCCCCGACTGCCTCCGAAGGCGGACAGTCGGGCAGCTTCTCAGGGATGCTGAAAGGGTTGATCAGGAAAAGATTCCCTAGAACCCTGGTTCTGAGGACCCCCTCTGCCCCTGGGGCGGCATCTGTTATTTCCCCCTCTGCCTCTAGGGGGAAAATCACCACGTGCGGCAGGAGCGACTCCCTGGGGTTTGCGGAACCACATCTTTCCCCCCTTCTGTCCCTTAGGATAAGGTCTAGAAGGCGTGGAAAAACGGACTCCCATGGCAGAGAGAGTTTTACCATCTTGCTCGCATCTGGTGAGGGTATTCTTCACCTGAGGTCCGAACAATTCCGAACCATCAAAGGGGATGTTAGTGAAGGACGCCTTGAAGGGATTGGCAAAGTTAGAGCAGTATCCAAGCGTGACATCTTAACGCAACGCCTGTACCAGCGGCCCTACTCGCTCCATCGGCTGCATAAGAAATTAGTCGCATGGAGGAGTTAACAATGGATTTCAGGGTAGCCAGCTGAGAGTTTATTTTGTCCTTAAACTCCGCAGCAGAAGGATACTGTACCGTTTCACCCAGCTCTTTGAGCAAGTCTCTTTGAAGGCGGGTGAAATAAATAGTTCAGCGATCGCATAGAAAAGGTCGCTGAAGCAAAGGTCCGCTTGCCGTACCTGTCCATGGTCCTGGACTCTCTGTTAGGAGGATGAACAGATACAGAAGGATCAGCCAATTCCTTCTTAGTGGCTGCTGCTACCACCATAGCATCAACTGAAACACCTCTGGTGAGAAAGGATTTATCATCTGGTGCAGAAATAAATTTAGAAGGCCTCCTAGGGGTAGGTTCCATTGAAACAGGAGCTGCCCACGCCTTTCTAGCCACTACCTCCATTAGTGGGTCGAAAGGGGGGGACACCCAGGAGGTGCAAGGGCGAGATCCAAAAGCGTCAAGGTAAACTGACTCGTCCTCGGAAGGTTTGAGAGTGGACCAATTTCCCCTCTGTCTTAGGATTTCCAGGATGTCTGAAAATGAGACATCCTCCGAGGGGGATCTGGGGGAACCTTCCGACTCATCCAAGTCGGTGTCCGACGTGACAGACTCGGGGGAGTCTATGTGCTTCCTCTTGCACTTTCTTTTCCTAGGGGGTTCCCCTGAAACTTCAGGGGAGCCCTCGGAAGAGGAGGAGACACCCAAAGTGGGTACTCCACGCTTTGGATCTCTGCTGACAGGTGCAAGAGAATGGCCAGAGACCATAACAGGCACTATGGAGGGAGGAGCCGCAGAACTTAACCTTGGAGTGGACACTGGGTCCAGCACACTCCTCATCACCTCGAAGGCTCCCCTATCAGACACCAAAGGTAGCACCGGCTCCGAAAAGACCAGAACCACCCCCAGAGCCGACAGAGAAGGCTCAGAGAATGATGTCGGGGCCGAACTAACCAGAGCCGAAGCTCCAAGAGGGAGAGCGGGGTCGGACAAGGTCCGATGCCACTCGTCCCCTCGGAGCCGACAATTGAGTCTCGGCACCCGGACCTCTCCACGGACAGAACCAATGAAGAGGTCGGAGCCGAAGGAGGAAGTATTGGCTCCGACGTAGGCAAGGTCACGGTTCCGAGAAACTCCGGCTCCGAGCTCGAGTGATGAGTCGGAGGAGGAATAGATAATTGTATCGAAGGAACCACAGTCTGGTGAGGTGGGCTCTGGAGCATTTGGGCCAGTGCTTGAGATTTTATGAGTCTACTGACCACCCTCTCGATGCCATGGTCAGAAAGCCTAGATGACCTAGATGAATGAGTCCTATGACTCCGCTCCGATAAGAGAGGGGATCTCGGAGCCGATCTAACGGACTCTAGAGAGGGGGACCTAGAGCGCTTACGCACTGGGATCAGCTCTGATGATGGTTTCGGAGTGGAAACCACTTTGCTCACCTCGGAGCCAGCCAGAACCGAGGTCGGAGCCATCTCGTTAATGCCAGCCCTCGACTCAGAAGCTGGAGCCGAGGGTTTGGCGGTTTTTGATGACTTCCCCGAACCAGACTTGGACAGGGAGTCACATCAGGCTTTAACAAGCCCCTTAGAATAAGCTTGTTACGCCTCTCCTGCAGGACTCGAACTAAATCCGTGACAAACGGAACAAGAGTCCTGCAGGTGTAAAGGCCCCAAGCAATAGACACAAGAAGTGTGACCATCTGTCAGAGACATCTTCTGACAGCAGAGTCACACTTCTTGAATCCCGAGACCTTAGAGTCTTTGGACATAGTCTAGACCACAGTAAAAAAACAGTCAGTCCACACACACACACTCAATTTAAAATTAAATATAAAAATAGTTAAGGGAACTGACTAAACCCACACACACAGATAGGAAGGGGTGGGGAATTGAGGTAAAGCCTGTAGGCCTAAGATAAAAAATTAACTAAAGAAGGGGATTCAAGAATAGGGAAATCAGTAGGGACCTAGACAAGGATAACTACTGAGAAAAAAATACCTGAAAACTAGTTCAATGAAGTAAAAACTCCTTACTGACCTGAGCCGGTAAAAAAGACAACCTCGTAGCGAAGCGGCAAACGAGATCTGGGGAGTTAGTGCATGGTATTGTGGGATATAGGGCTGCCTCGAGCCGGTAAAAATAGCTCTCGAGCTATAGTATAGGCCGAGTCAGAGCCGAGGATCGGCTCCGAACCCATTCAGCAAGAATGAAGGCGAGATTGACAACTTAACATTACTTGTGATCTCCCACACAACATGGGTTCAAGCCCAGGCCATAGTACTTCCTCAGCTTTACTCTCCTTCACTGATATTCTGAATAAAGCTCTTAATGCTGGTCTACCCACTTTTGTACTCCTGCTAGACCTCTTAAAAGCTTCGACACAGTATCTCACCCTAAATTTTTGCACCAGCTAGACAAACTGGGTTGCTCTCAAAGGGTAACAACCTGGTTTTCCTCCTACCTAAACAACAGACAGCAATTAGTTAAATGGCAAAATCAACAATCTGATTACCTTGCTAACAATACAGGTCTCCCACAAGGATCCATTTTAGGACCTCTACTCCTCAATATATTCATTAATGATCTAAATAAAGCCTCCCATCAAAGCATACTAATTCAATATGCAGATGATTCAACTATCATCTTATCCTCCAATAATTTTTCTAACCTCCAAAAAATCACCTAAGATGCCTTCCTCTATAGAGATTTGGCTGAATGACTCAACTAACACTTAACCCCCCAAAAAACAAGCTATTATTCCCATCAAAGCCTCCAACTAAAGAATTCAAAATGTTCTCTCATAAAACTGAATTAGAACAGGCACAATCCACAAAACTTCTAGGAATTACTATCGACAACAAACTCTCTTTTGAACTCAACTCAGTATAGAAAACCTACTTCAAACTGGGAAAATTATACTGACAGAAACTTAACCTTGACAAACTAGGATCAAATTAGCTAACACCCTGCTTATTCCATCCCTTACATACAGGAGCTCCATTTTCATCAACCTTCATACATCACTCAATAATAAGCTACAACAATGGTACTACAAGATAGCAAAATTTGCTTCTAACTTGTCTAACCACTTACACCACTGCAGTGCACTCGCAAATCTATCCTGGCTAGAATTTCACCACTATCTCCAGTTTACTCAACTACTGCCCATAAAATACTTTTCCAACCAGATAAATGCCCAGCTCACCAATCCATCTTACATACATACACCCCCACTTGATCCCTCTGCTATTCACAGAAAATTCTTCCAAGTGTAGCTAAACAAAAACAAGAAAGCAAGACAATGCCTGTATTCGTACAGTACAGCCAAACATTGGAATGCCCTCCCCTCCTCCATTACTCAACTAGACTCCCTGATGTCCTTTAAAGCTGAGCTAAAAACATACTTTCTACATAAGCTTAGCTGTACATGTAAAATACAATGCAAGCCCCCTTAATCTCATAATTTAATCAACTATAATCCCGCCTTTCTAACACCTCTGATTTTCAACCAACTCAACCGAATGAAAACACTATTATTTGTTCACTACTTGCTTTTATCTGTGATATAATTTACTTATGATATGGTATTTATATAGTAATTTGTAAATCATATGTTTTGCAATTATGTTGCTCTGTAATATTAGTTTATCTTAACTGTGAAGCCTTCCCTCCAGGTCTGTACTTTACACTGTACAATATTTGTTTTTGATGTTTGTATAAATGGGGAGCTTTTCTCCCCAAGCCTTCACTGAAAATGGGGTTCTTTTTGCCCAGTGGACTTTCCCAGTCAACAAATGCCAATAAATAAATTTAAAAAATTCTAGGTGCTGACATGGTGAAAGATGTCATTTGGGCAGGTTGACTGTGATGCCTACATCCTGAAAAAGACAAGAGTACAATCTGTGGCCAATGTGAGCTGATGCCTTGTGGGGGCCTTAAGGAGCCAATTGTCCAGGTAAAGGAAGACCTGGAAACCTTGCAGCCGGAGATGAGCTGCTACCACTGCCATGCATTTGGTAAACATCTGGGGGGCTGTGGTGAGACCAAAGGGCAGGGCACAGAACTGGTAGTGGTTGGCTCCTAGCCGAAAGTGCAGGAATCTCCTGGAGTGTCTGTCAATTTTGATATGATAGTATGCATCCTTTAGATCCAAGCACATCCAGTCATCCTTGTGCAGAAGAGGCAGAATGGACTGAACAGCGTCCATGTGGAAACTGGACTTCATGACCAAGATCTCAGAGGTCCAAAATGGGACAAAGGTCCCCAGTGTTTTGGGGGGGGGGCACCAAAAAGAAGTGACAGTAAGTTCCGAACCCTCATTGTCCTGTTGGGACCTCTTGGATAGCTCTTTTTTGAAGGAGGTCTTGAAACTCAAGAAGGGCCAACTCCCTTTGGTGGGTGAAAAGTTCGGGAGAGATTTTTGAACTGCAATGGGCTGAAAAAGGGTATGAAGTAACCCTTGGAAACAATATTTAACACCCAACGATCTGAGGTAGTACTTGTCTAGGTTAGTGGGTGTAGGGAGAGTTGACCCCTGACTGCCTCCAGGGTAGGACAGGCTGGCAGCACTTCAGGAGCACTGAAAGGGCTTCTCCGAGAAGGATTTCTGGTTGCCTGGTTCTGCGAACCCCCTCTGTCTCTAGGGTGGCATCTGTTGTCAAATCCTCTTAATGGCCTGAGGAAGAGGATTCCTGAGGAGCATCCTGGAAAGAAGACAGACCAGCAGAACCACAGTTTCTTACTGCCCCCTCTGATTTTTAGAAAAGGATCACTGGGGTGTAAAAACTTGATCCCGACCACAGAGTCTTTCCTTCCTGCTCGCTATGGGTTAAGGTCTCTTGACAGAAGGGCCAAACAAAGTTGACCCATCAAAAGGGGCATTAGTAAAGGTTGCCTTTAAGGGTTCTGCAAACCCACAAAGGTGAAGCCAGGCAAGATGCCTGATGGCAATGCCCGTGCCTGCTGCTAGAGAGGTGGCTCACCGCATTGGAGATAAACCTCATTGAGGCCTTGGCAAGGGAATTCAGAGTGGACAGCTTGACAGAGACCAATTTGAAACTCTCTGGAGGCAGCAACTCTGAAAGGAAAGTGGAAAGCTCAGATAACAAATCCCTTTGCAGCCGGGTAAAGTGTGCCACATAATTGGTTGCTCTCAGCCAGCTCCTTTTTAGTAGCTGCGGCCACCACAACAGCATCAATGGGGACACCGCCCTTGCTCCAAAAAGCCTTGTCCTTTTGGGAACTTACAAATCTGTCCGCCTTCTTGGAAACTGGTTCCACTGTGTCCGGCACCTTCCATGCCTAGTCCGAGATGAGTTGGATGAGCTCATCGGCAGGGAGACACACCCAAATAGAAGATGGGCCTGTCCCGAAGGCCTTCAAAAACATGGATTCTTCCAAAGACGGGGCAGGGGTAGACCAACCTCCTCTCTCCTTAAGGATCTTGAGGATGTCACCAAAGGAACCTCCTCAGACAGAAGTCTGGGGGACCCGTCGTCTTCTAGGAAATCTAAAGAGAACAACGTTCCAAAATAGTCACAAATAACCAAAAAAATGGAACGAGGAGTCATAAAACAGTGCAGATTTATTCAGCAAGTCAACGTTTTATTTCTTTGAGTGGAGCGTTAATATTTCTTGCTGACTTGCTGAATAAATCTGCACTGTTTTATGACTCCTCATTCCATTTTTTGCTTCTTGGAAATCTCTCTCTTCAGTGAGGGACTCTCTCGGGGAGTCTAAGTGCCTCCTCTTGCATGCCCTCTTCCGAGGGGGCTCCTCCATGGTGGGCTCTGGGGAAGACTTGGAAGAGATAGGGACCCCAAGTGGGGTAATGCCCAGCTGAAGTGGCTCATGGGAGGGCTGACCCTGGAAGGATGATAAGGTCTGAAACTCAATGTCTTTCAGGACTGGGGAGGACCTAGAGATGAGGGAGAGGCAGATACCCAGCCGGAGACAGTCCTATCACCCAGAAGGCCGACAGACTGGAAGAAGTTCTCTCCCCTATGACCACAGCTGCCTTGCATGGAAGGGGGTACCCTGATGTAGCACTGATGTCTCTGGACGATATAGACCCCAAGCTTTCCAGAACGGAGGCCCCCAGAGGGAGGGAACAGTCCAAAAACTCCAGCCCCGACCCTACTCCCTGGGAACCAGCACAGACCTTGTTGGGCTGAGGCCAGCTAGCTCTGAGGGAGCCAGAACCAAGCCAGCCAGGGACCCTGACACGTGGAAGGAAGATATACCTGACACTATCCGCCTCTCACTGGGAATGCTCTGATCCTGGGGGTCGAAGCTCGGATGGGTCAGCCGAGCAGAGACGAGTCCTGTGGATGGAGAAGATCCCCTAGTGAGCAGGAGATGGCTACAAGCCCAACTTGTTTTGGGCCATGAGAAAGCTCATCATCTTATCCATGTCTGAGGGGAGCTTGGTGGAGCAGGAAGAGACTGAGGAATGGCCCGACCAAACTGAGGGCCTGCGGTCTCAAGAGGGAGACCTACTTGAATGCCTCAGATCTGATCTATTAGATTTGGAGCGGGAGCTCTCAATAACGATCAGATTGGACAAAACTGTCAGATTCGAGGGTATGCTTGGATCAGAGGAAGTGGATGGTGCCACAGACGGATCTGATGGGTGGGTCAGATCAGAGGGTGGTCTGTGTTGGGTAGGATCCAAAGACCTCCAAGGAGCTGAGGTCTCTGATCCAGCAGAGGGAATCGGGGCTCTTGGATCAGATGAGCCAGGATCCGAAGCCAAGGAGGCTGGACTCAGAGTCTCAGCTTTTTGGTGGGAGAATCCTAGAGGAAGAAGACTTCCTTTTGGGATCCAAGGAGGGCTTAGAAGGGGAACCAGAAACCAAAGCCCTTTAAGCCGAAGCTTGTTCCTGTATTCCAGGAGGGCCCTGGGGTTGAATCAGTCACAAATGTCACATTCAACCTCCAGATGTGGCTCTCCCTGACAATAAACACACTCCTTGTGTACATCAGAATGGGGCATTTTCCGACCAGACGAGGAGCACTTTTTAAACCCTGTGGGTTCTCAGACATCACACACATACAAGTACACACCAAACACCCAACCCGGAGGAACAAGATAGAAAGGGGGGAAAAGGGCTAGAGAGTAAAACCACCCAAGGGACCCAGGAGCAAAAAAGGGTGGAAACCTGGGGAACAGGACCAAAAGAATAGCCTAAAGCACTATTGGGAGGAGAGCAAACTAACCAGTAGAGAGTGGAAGGAAGACAGGTTAGAAAAGAGAAGAAAAAACCCCGGAATAAATAGAAAAAAAAAGTACTTGTCTATAACAGAAGACTTAAGCTGCAGGAAGCACATCCAAAGAAATTGCTGCAAACAAGATCTGGGGGTTGTGGGTAACAAGGTATCTTGGGTAGGGGAGGAGCCTGAGCTCAGGAGCTGCCCTCAAAGTTGATATCTTAGATCAGAGGTCGGATCCAAGACCCATCCGTGCTCAAAAATGACATGGATAGCATCAGATCTACACTTAATGGAATAGTGAGTCACTTGAGAAAAGGACCCTAACAAAGAGGGCTGCAACCTTCCCCTCAGAATCAGGAAGATGTGAAACAACCTGAAAAGTCTGAAAGAAAAGAACGAGAATATAGCTGGACATATGGTTCTGATAATCGACAGCCCTGAAAGCCAAAGTAGCAGCAGTATATACTTTCTTATTCAACCTCTCCATAGATCTGCTGTCCTTGTCAGAGGGGAGCAACTTAGTAAGAGGCAAAAGTTTAGAGGGTTTATAAGAGGAGACAGAAAAAGGAGGGTCAGCTGAGGGACATTTGTAAAGCATCAGGCACCTTATAAAACCTATCAGTTTTTTTAGGAGCAGGGAGAAGCCTGAGAAGCTGCAGAAAAAGTATCCAAGGCAACAAAAACAGGAGAAAGAGCACAGGATTTGAGACTCCAGAAGTTCATAATATCTCCTTTGAACATCAGAAACCTGGGCACAGTCCCACTTAAACTCCATCATACAGGAAAAAGTTTCCCCAAAGGAAATCTCTTCTAAAGGAGAATCAGGACTAATAGAATCCTCTTCCTCCAAAGAATAATCTAAGGTAGAGGGAATCTGGGAGGAATAGGCCAAATATTTCTCATCAGATGAAATCTGCTCCCAAGATATCTTAAGAGGAGTAGAAGACCAAGGGGGGACAGGAAAAGACACTCCCTGGGGAGGCTTCTAAGCCATAAGGGCACTGAACAAACCCTGTGTCAAATCCTGCTATTCACGCTGAAGATTCTTAGGAGCAGGAGAAATATGCTTAGCCTTTTGCTTCTTTTTTAAAGGGACAGCCGTAACTATTTTAAGAGTTCAGGCCCCTGCTTACAATCAATAATTTTAGTGTAATTCTACTCCCTAACAAAGATTTATGCAACATTCCTAGGCCCGTCAGAAATAATCAACTGCAGTTCCCCCTGAACATCCAAAATGGACATCTACGGAGCCTCCGGGGATAAGTGAGAAGCTGTGGTCATGGCAGAGGAATCACACCAAAAAAAAACAGGCAGTCCTCAGGGCTTTCACCCGCCTCAAGAGAGAAATCCAGTGGAGGCAGTAGAGTAGAAAAATCTGACTGAACTTTCTTGGACTTCGAGGATGGCTAACCCTCTGGTCGGGATGATTCCAACATGGTACCCTTAGCTAACAATTTAAGGTATGGTACCTCTATGTCCTATGCCATCCACAGGGAGCATACATGTGAAGTATGACGTCCCAGTTATAACCTAAGGCTTTGGCATACTGGCCAGAATTCAGGGTGCCCTAGGCAAGGGATCCCTACTTGAAGGAATACTGCAACAGTGATATAGAAGAACATGCACTGTTAGATCCCACGGAGGAGTAGAGTCCTTAATTAGTAGTAGTAAGAAGCACCTAAGCCAAACAAACACTGCAGGTGACGGTCCTTATGTGGAATCTGTCTCTCACACTGGCATTTCCCCTTTATGGATGACATATAAACAACCAGCAAAAACTAAAATAAGAAGAAAATCCCCAAGGGGGCACTTATCTGTAAATGGCTTGGCAACTAGGAGACGAAAGGCCTTTCAGATTGACGATTGAGGAAGGCGCTCAGACTGGTGGAAAAGAAGTTCTGAGGATAGTACATCTGTATGGTACCTTTATGGCCTATGCCTTCCACAGGGAGCATAAATGTGAAGTATGACGTCCCAGTTATAACCTAACGCTTTGGCATACTGTCCAGAATTCAGGGTGCCCTAGGCAAGGGATCCCTACTTGAAGGAATACTGCAACAGTGATATAGAAGAACATGCACTGTTAGATCCCACGGAGGAGTAGAGTCCTTAATAGGTGGTCGAAGTAAAAAAGGAATCTTTGAGAAGGGCCTTACATAAGGTCAATGAGACCTTAGTGAAAATTAGAAATGGCAGCAATTTGAACCTTAACTGGCAAGCAAGTATATCCATTATTGCAAATGTAAGCAAGGTAGTCAATAACAGCTGGAACAGGTGCTGAAAATGGATCTAAATGTTTCTGGAGTACCAAACTGGAAAATCTTTCCTTTTACCCTTATAAATCTTTCTAGTAGAATCTCTCTGGGATGATCTAAGGATATGATGAACCAAGGAATAAAGCATGACTGCCTAGCAGTCACTGCAAGTGGGAAAATCATGCTGTCAACTTGAAGGTCCGAATAGCCAGATGAGGTATCCCCGATGGGTGAGACAGAAGATCCAGAGATGGATCCAAAACTTAGGGAAGGCAAACTAGATGAAAGCACAGGAAGGGAAACCACACTTGTCGAGGCCAGAATAGGTCAATAAGGATTACTTTGCTCTTCTACTGAAATGCTTTCAGAAAGAACTTGGGAATGAGAGGGGTGGAGGGGAAGGCATATAGGAGACCAGAGAGCCAATCGTAAATCAGAGTCTCTCTTGGGACTCTTCCTCTGGAAGGATCAGGGCAAAGTACTTGCTGCACTTGAAATGGAGGGGAGATGTAAAGAGGTCGCAAACACAGCTGGCCCCATTAGCTAACTGACGGACAGATCACTCATGAGGAAATAAGATGAACCTGCTCTGTTTGTCTGCCAGCACACTGGACTTCCCCAGAATATGTGTTGCCAATAAAAAAGCATCTGTAAGATTGCCCATTGACACACTCTTGCTGCACCACCAGCATGATGTTTGTCTGAATAGCAACCATCCCTAGAGAACATCTTGAAATACCTGCAATGTTAATAGGACTGCGCTCATTTCTAGGACACTGATGTGAAGACTGACCTCCAGCCAAGACCACGTGCCTTGTACCGTCCTTCCCTAATAATGTCCCTCTCCCATTATGGCTATGGGGGCTGGAAGGATAAAACAATGAACCTAAGAAACAACTTCTGTCTGAATCCACCAAGCTATGTGTTCTCTGCAAATGTGTAATTTGAACCAGTGTGGTCAGAGGGTGATATCCCATTCACCATTATACTTAGTGTGTCCATTGCAGTACCCTCATGTACAATCTTGCTAAAGGTACCAGAACTAAGGCAGCTGTCTTAGACCTAAGAAGCTGTAAGACTAGACTGGCTGGAGGGGAAAGAGGAGAGAGAGAGAATGTGTAATGCTGGCTCTAAAAAGTATTTAATCTAGTCTGTGGTAAACTTGCAATATGTGTCACCCTATCGAGATGAGCAAAAATGAATTCAAGAACTTGAGTGGGGGAGAGTTGAGGCTTAGGGTAGTTCATTGGGATGCCCAGTTGAAGACATAGTTGGAGCAATTAGTTCCTGGCTTGAACTAGTAGTGTTTTGGTGACAGCAAAGAGGAGAGAGTCATCAAGATTTGGAAACACCTGGAATCCTAGCAGTCTCAAGTGAACCGCGACCACTACCATGAACTTGGGGGAAGACCAAAGGGCAGGGCCTTCAACTGGTAGTGAGTGGCTACCAGCTGGAAGTGTATGCATCTCCTGGAGCACCTGGCTATTTTGATATGATAGTACGCAACCTGAAGATCTACTGAGCACTGCCAATCTTCTTTGTGCAACAGCAGCAGAATGGACTGAAACAGGGCCATCCAGAACTTTAAGTGGTTGACAAATGGATTCAAAAACCTGAGATCCAAAATTGGTCTTAGTTCGACATTTTCTTTGCCACCTAAAAGAATCTCATGTTAAGTTCTGAATCCTTGCCCCTCTGCCATGGGGGATTTGTCTCCATAGGAGTCCTCGGAAGACCCTTATGTCTTATGGAACTACATCTTCGGACCCCCTCTGGTTCCATGAAAAGGTCCTCTGAGGAGTAGGAAAAACATACCCCTACAGCAGATATCTTCCCATCCAGTTTACTCCTTGAGAGAGTTTCCTTTACTTTACGTCCAAACAAGGTGGATCAATCAAAGGAGTGTTGATGAATTAAATCTTGAAGGGCTCCGCAAAGTCACAAAGGTTCATTCAGGTGCGTCTTCTTAAAGCAATTCAAACCTGCAGCTCTCACAGTTCCCTTGGAAGTATGAAAAATCAGCTTCATGGAGGCATTCAACAGGGACTGGAGGGTGGCCAGTTGAGAAGAAACTGTCTTCTTGCCCTCTGTAGACATGGATCTAGATAGAGTACTGGAAAACTCAATGATCAACTCCCTTTGAAATTTCGTAACTTGTGCCAAGTAGCTGAGTGACCCAAGGGCAAAGGTCACTGACATGTAAACATTCTTTACAAATCTGTCCAACGCCCTGGACTCTCTGTTCAAGGCAAGGACAGAAGAACTCTGTTCAGCAAGTTCTTTCGTGGTGGCTGCTGCTACTACTACAGCTACTTTGGTGTAACGAGGTGCTTATCTGGCCTCTTAAGGATAGGCTCTGTGACATCCAGATCATTTCAACCTGGCAGGAGATGAGGCCCATCATCCCATCTGCTGGAGAGAACTATACAAGAAGTAGCTGAGCCAGTTCTGAAAGCCTCGAGAAACACTGACATCTCCTGGGGGGTCAGAAGACTGACCACCTATCTCAAATGTTAGAGGATTTCACCGAAAGACATCAAGGTGTGATATGACGGACCCCTCCCCATCATCAATGTCAGTGTCTTCCATCAAATGCACCTATAGGAATCTAAGTGCCTCCTTTTCCACACACTCTTCCGTGGGGGCTCTCAGTGGGATGCTCCTACGAGGACTCAAGTGTGTACAGAATCCTGGATAAGGACCGTCTCTAGGCTTGACCAGGATGGCTGCACTGATAGAAAAGAATAAAGAGACTCAGGATTCAAAGTAGACATTTGAGAAGGGGTGGACCCGAGGGGGGGGGGGGCAAGTATTTCTTGTCCACATAAGTGGAATACACTCTCTCCAGTTCCTCAAAGGCAGACAAAATGAGGGTAGCACGAACTGACCTGGCAGGAGCCAAAACCACCCATCAAGGACAGCTCTGAGCAACCCCAAGATCCTGCAGTGAACCAGACATCAGAGCCGAGTTGTCCAGCACCGAAGCTCCAGGGGGAAGAGATGGCTCCGAAAACAGTCTCTAACCCAAACCACGGATCCAGCGCCAATGCTACAGCTCTGATATCCCTTAGGCTCCGAGAGACACAGAAACATCAGGGTCAAAGTCGAAGATGGACAAGCCTTAGGATCAGACACAGACCAACCTGAGATTCCCAGGTCCAAAGACTCTAAAGCCAGTGGGCAGATCACAGTAGTAGTAAAAAAACTGGGGCTGTACTGGTGGTAGCTAGCGGATCCTATGGGAGACGGAATCTCTTCCAAATGAATCTGGATTCTGAGAAACTTTCTCATCATCCTGCCCATATCTGCTTCTGTTAGGCTCCTAGTCGAGGGATGAAGAGGTCAAGGGTAGGCTGGACATCATTCAAGGTATCTCCTGCAAAAATGTTGAGTGAGGCTGCAAGGAAAGACGTCAGAGAAAATCTGGGTGACCTATGACATGGAGAATTTGATTTGGTTCAAGTCAGATCAAAAGGAACAGTGGGATCTTAGAATCTTAATTTAGATGAGGTTGGATCCAATGAAGCAGTCGGATCTGATGATCTTGTGATTTTTCTCAGGCAGACCGGAGCCTTTAGTAGAAAGAGGAGAGGGATCAGGAGAAAGCTTCCTAGAATCCTCTGCATTACCTGCAGAATCCCCCTCGGATGACTCCGATGATTTCTTTGGGGAGGGGGATCCGGAAGATTTAGTGGACAGAAGCAAGCTTTGCAACACTAGTTTGTTTCTGTGCTTGACCAGCACTCTATGTTTAAATCCTGCACAAATTTCAAAGTCAGTGCTGAGATGCCCATTCTGAGGCAATAAACAAAGTCAATAGTGAGCATCTGAGTTAGGAATTTTGCGCCCACAAGGTGAACACTTTTTAAAACTGGTTGTTTTCTGACATCCTTAACCAAAAAAACAGAACAGAAAGATAGAGAGCAAGAAAAACTACCATCAATAGTAGCACCTAATACCAGGAATGGTACACAAAAGAAAAATTACCAATTGGTATGAAGTACCACCTTAGCTTTCAGGTAGAACAGTTAGCAAGGGCACAAGGACCAATGAGACAAAAAGGGCACACTATCTGCCTAACAAATCAAATATATAGAGCGTCTTCTGTGTGGAGACATGCGTGAATGGACGTACCTTAGTTGAAGGTTGTGCATCAGGCCTGGCAAGCCGGTACGTAAAAATCAACTGCCAATCATTAGCGGACCGGAGTTCCGCTGGGGCGAACCCTAACCGGGAAAAGCCGAAAGATACACACACACACACACACACACACACATATATATATATATATATACATACATACACACACACACTTTTTTTTTTTTTTTTTTTGTTATACAGAAAGACAGAAAGGAAGTGAACTATGAAAACCAACAGAAGTCATTTCTCTTAATTATCATAGTAATTATCTATCACAAAATACCACTCAAGCTACAGGCTATCACGTCCAAATGCTAAAACGGTAAACGAGATGCGAGGTAATTCAGGCAACAAGAGGATTATGGGTAAGGGGAGGAACTTGAGCTATGGAGCCAAAGTCAGATCAGAGACCCATCAGTCGAGGAACAAATGAAAAAGACATCAGATTACCCCATTTGTCGGTAGTGATGAATTCCAAGGCTGGAAAGGGCAAAGTCTTTTTATAAGGGAATTCCTGGACCACAGAGGGAAGAAGGTGGCAGTAAGACAGTCAGGCTGACTTGTCTGGAAAAGAAGGTTTTCCAGACTTGAGTCTCTGGTAGGCTTGCCCTGAAATCTTTTCCTGGGTTGTTTCCTGTTTTCCGGAGAAGGTTTGTAATTCCCTGTGGAGAAAAACTGGCCTTAGCTACAGTGGATATAAAAAGTGTACACACCCCTGTTAAAATGCCAGGTTTTTGTGATATAAAAAAAATGAGACCACAATAAATAATTTCAAAACTTTTCCCACTTTTAATGTGACCTATAACCTGGACAACTCAACTGAAAAACAAATCTGCTAGGGAAAAAAAATATAAAAAATAAAAAATGTACAATAACCTGGTTGCATAAATGTGCACACCCTTAAACTAATACTTTGTTGAAGCTAACTATAGCTACTTGTACCCATCTCTGAGTGGTCAAGGTAAGTTTTACACTAAGTGGGGTCCTATGCACACGGCCACAGTAAGCCACTTATACAGTCAGGAATGACAGTCCCCAAAAGCTCTGATGTTTTTTTTTTTTTTTTGCTACTGTGTACAACTGCCAGTATTATTTTTTGACACACACAGCCACACACTGCTTTCTACTAGTTAACTGGAAGAACATTGGTTCACCTGTGACATGCATTTGAGGTGATGGAGTTAACAAGATCACCTAAATAAAACATACACAGACACAAGGAAGACATGCAAAACTCTCCACAGAACAGTCACAGCCAAGAACTCAGACAGACAAGTCCTGTCAGATGGCAACAGAGCTCACTGTGCCATTGTACCAACAATGTGCTCCTTTCTGGCACATCCTATCCAAACCACCAAAGACAGTCACTTATTATGTGCAGTGCTGAGACTGACTGTGACTGAAAGCGAAAGAAATAATGTCTAAATTGTTACTCTTATGTACAGAGGTATATACACATATCATCCCTCCACATACATATATACAGACTCTTGCATATAAACATGAACCGTAACAATGAATGTGCTTACACAGCATCTGAATGCAAATAAGAAATCTAAGTAAATCAGTGAATATTTTAGAAATCATACCTTAGGAGTTTGTAAGCTATCAGAATGATTCAAAATACCTTTCACTCACCATAACTACATTTCTGATTATCAGGCACATTTCCTGACAGGTGGCAAACCTAGAAGCAAGCTGACCAGCAGAATGGATTTGTGATTAATTTACTAACGAATTATTAAATGAATCTGAGTCTTCCTCCTCCTCAGATGAAGATTCATATGGTCTCTTCTGAGGGGAGAGGGGAAGTGAAGGAGGTTTCAGAGAAAAGAAGTCAGAAAGTTAAAAATATATCCACTTCTTTTACTTTAAACTGGGGATGATTTATTGGGTTTAGCTCAGGGCTAAGTACAGGCCCTTAATCCCCTCTAATTCTGGATTTTCTCGGGGAAAATAAATTTTTCATTTTCTGAAGATTCCCAGTGAGATAGAACAAGAATATAATTGTGAGGGAACAACTTTTTCTCCTCAGGTTAGTGATTCTGATTATAGTATTTCTTCTGATTGTCCCATGGAAGAAATGTGTTTTTCTGAAACCATATCTAGGATGAATCAATTGTTTCAGTGACTGCATAATGACATTCCAGTTTCTTTGAAAAAAGATTATGACTTACGGCAACTGGAATTTCCTCAACCCACTCCTCCTGTTCCTCCTATTTTCCCAGGGTTGGAGGATGTTTTTATTATAGATTGCAACATGTCTGACATCCAGCCTGCAGCACCTTAGAAGGTGAACAGATTGTACAAACTTCCTCAGTCTTGCACATTTTTATTTTCTAATGCAAAATCTGACTCTGCAGTGATTTCCTTGGCAATTCTACTTCCTGTTAAACATTTGGCAAATGCCAATCTCTCTCCCTCTGACAAGGACAGGAAAGCATTTGATAAATTTTGGAAAGGAAGTATATACCTCTGCTATACTTATTTTTAGGATTCTAAATGTGAAGCGCACATGTTCAAGTTTTTGCTTTATTCATCTAAAAATATGAAGAACACTATGGCCATTTTTCCTTCTTCTGAGAGAAAGTTTTCTCAAATACACCGACTGCTACTCTGTCTCAACCAAACACTTGTTGAATTGTGATTGAGAAGATCTGCATGGTTACATTCTCAAAATTTATTTGAGGATGTTAAAGCTGAAATTCTGAATTCTCATTTTGACAGGGAAGTTGTTTTTGAACTGTTGAATCTGTTGGGGAGACCCAGAAAACGTGTGATGAGAAAGGGAAACTGACTTATGGAGATAACTCAACAAACTAGGAAAAGGAAGGCTGAAAAAAGCTAAATGTTTCATGCCTAAAGATCTTATAAAAAGCAAAACAAGCAACAAACTTCGCCAAGCAGACATTCAAAAAACAATGACAAGGAGACTTCAAAAACAAAAAGATGGGGGTAAGCCTTACAGAAACCAGGGCAGACCAGCAAATCTGAAGGACATATTACAAACTGTACCTTCTCTCCCTTGCCAGCAATAATCTCTACCAAAATCTTGTTCATTTCTCTGTCAGGGAAAAGTTTTTTACTCCAGAATGTTTCTGGTGCCACAGAAAGAAGGCTCATGGAGACCAGCCTTACAGCTTTATTTTCTCAGTTTGTGAAAGTCAAAAAGATTAAAATGCTATACCTACACAACTTCACTCAACCCCCCCCCCCCTTTCAGTTTCTTTTTTCCCTTTAGTTACACTAGATTTATGTCCATATTCTTATAGCCTCAGAATCCCAACGTTTTAAGGTTCTCTCCATCAACGTTGAGGTTATCCACTGCTACACGTGTATTCATAGTGCCTAGCTCCAATGACAACCTATTTTAGACTGCAAGGTATTCACAATTTTTTCATAATTGGACAACTTGCTCCACTTTGCAGAGTATTTTTCAAAGTATCAGGAATCTGTCACTTTAGTGAGACATCTTCACAGACTGGGTTTCCATGGGAACCATCAAAAGTCTTAGTTTGACTCCTTCCCTTAATGTAGTTTTCCTAGGATGTCTCTGGATGTTAGAATCTTAATACAGTTCAAAAAGCTTGTCTTCCACAGGAAAAAAACAGATCTATATTTAGATCTATTCCTGAGTTTTCCACTCAGTCTAGGACATCAGCAAAGGAATTTTACAGAATACTAAGATTCACTGCATTTATGATTCTCAAGATTCCTCTAGCCAGACTCCACATCAAAAAGATTCAGTAGTAACTCAAATCTGCACGGTCCCAACATCAAAACCTCCTGATACTTCACATTCCCATTTTGGTATTCATAAAAGGGAAACTGTTTTGACGAAGAGACCAGTTTTATCTGAATCCAGGTTTCTCATCATCTCTTATACCTCCAACACAGTCTCAGACTTAGCTTTTTGAGCTATGTCTGTGGAGGGTAAAAGTGCAGGTTCTTTAGAAAAAAAGACAGACAAGAACACAAATATAAAAAAACAGATGCTAGTAGTTATAAATGCACTCAGCTCTCTCAATCATTTGTGGTCCCCTGGGCACTACAAGTGATTACAGACATCACAGTGATGTGGTACTTAAACAAAATGGGGGGTCCAGAACTTACGGTGCAGGTTAGACATGTCATTCTGGGATATAAAAATTCAGCACAATCTCACTCTACAAGTGTCTTACATTCCATCAAATAAAACAATGAAGCAGACAACTCATTCAGGAAAGAAATGTTCCTGTATGCCTTCCCACTAATATCTGGGGTTGACTCTAAAGACTCAGAAGGACTCGCCAAAGATCACTGTGGTGACTCCCTTCTGACCCAGGCAACAGTAGCTCTCCTTATGTTGGAACCAAAAGATTCCTCACAAACTAGACCTACTCACAAGACTGGGGTTGTCTGATGCACCCCAACTTGAAAACTTCAACTAACTGCCTGCCTGGATGTTAGAATCTTAACACCTTTCGGACACCTATTTTTGAGGATATGCAGCAGATGCTAAAGGAGGCAAAGAAACCTGTTACTAGGATATCACATATTAGTAAATGAAAAAAAATCTAGTTAGTGCCAGAATAAGAAACAGGTCCTTGTGATAGTGTCAGTGGCGCAACAGGAAGCACTCTCACCTTTGATGCGAATGGTTGTGAGTTCTACTCCCACACTACGTAGATTGAATGCTGAAACTGCACTGCAGCAAAAGGTGGGGCTACTGCACTCATGAGTTGTGTCATCCTTTGGACGAAATGTTAAACTAAGGACCTATCTGCTTGAGTTGGTGGTAGCTCAGGTGGATGTAAATGATCCCACAGCACCTAATAAAAAGAAGAGGGGAAATTCCGATGGCCTGGCCAAACTTCCTTAAGTAATATAAATACCAACTTGGGTCTCCCCTGAAAACAGGCCACCAGCTAGTGGGCCTAACCCAGTCAATAAAGAATAAATTAACTAAACTAAATCTTTCTTAAAGCTACTATTTTCTGGTTCTAAAATATTTGTGTGAGCTATTATCTTTTAGCGTGTCATACCCTATATCAAGGTTGGTCAGTTATTTCAGCATGTCTGTTCAAAGATCCCTCTGTCTCAACGCATTCCCATGTCAAGATGTTTATGAAAGGGGTCTTGCATACCACTCTGATACTGAACCAATGATTTAACAGAGTAAAATGTGCCCATATAAACACATACCCAAGATGGCTTCATGGATGAACTAGGGTGTGGTTGTATGATTAACCACTGGGAAAGCCCATATGTAGTGAAACTACAGTCTAAAAGAGTTGTATGCAGCACAAATAAAGTAGCATTTATGTATATAATTATGCACTTACTACTTACACACACACAGCGTTCATGGGTGCAGAAGCTTGCATCTATGTCATGGGGTTGGGGTACCCACCCCTTGCATAAAAAATGTTTTACAATCCAGGAATATTGTTTTGAATTTCAGACCTCCCAGGGGTTTAGACATTTTAGGATTCTCAATCATCTGTCATTAAAACTCTTCACAGTAAATCCTTTTGGTACTTGCGTATTATCGCAACCAGATTTTCGTGGTTGCGAAAATAGCATACTTCAAGTCAAAGGAGCCCATGCAACACTGTACAGTGTTATTGAAAGTCCTTATTGCTCAGTACAAACTGTGGATTACCTTCAGGAGGACCAGCAAATTATGTATGTGAACCGTTACTGTTTTAAGACCCCTAATTACATTTCATCATTCAGCGATGGCAGCTATTTGAATCAACCATGACCTCTGAAGTTCATGACAGCAGTTACGCACATTGACCTTTCTGTTCAGATATTTCCAGCGTCCTTAATGAAACATTAAGGGGAATGTGTAACTGATGTAACAAGTACAGCAAATGAGCTGTTTTGAAGGGGAATTGAAGATGTACAACACGTGAAATCTGACTTTGTAAACAGCACAACAAACGTCTCAAGCGTGGAGATTTTGCCATCACGTCTGCTTTTCCCGTTATCTGTCTACGGTATTACACCTAAAAGGTGTGTTGGGGAGAAACAATTCAGGACATCAGGCAAAGTTAGAATGGGAAGGGTGATTTAATATTAGCAGCACAGGAATGGTTATGTTTAAATTGATTTTTATTTCACAGTGAAAGTAGTTTTAAGAAGGGTTAGCAAGAACACTAGAAAAAGTTGCTGTGGCTGTAAGCACCGTTAATGCACAAATGAGATAACTCCACACATGTTGCCAGTAAAGTGCACATAGCCACAGCAAAACACTAACTTTCTCCCTTGTTCTTGATAACCCTTCTTAAAACAACCTTTACTATGAAAGAAAAGACATTTCCTGACATTTTTACAACAATAACGGACAGCTTTTAATATCGAGAAGCAAGTGGTATTATCGCTAAAATCTGGTTGCGATAATACGCAAGTACCATCCTTTTACATAATCAACACACCCCATTAGCCAGTTAATGGGTTAAGTATTACAGTACCATCACAAATACTAATGTGTTAGCAATGTTGAATCTGCCTTTTTTTTTTTGTAATGGGCTACGAAATCAGTAGACACTATTTCAATTAAGCTGTGTATTTTTGTACTGTTGTCTTTAATTTTACCTGGCATACCAATCAGGACAGCTTCAAAATGTAATGCATTGTTGCCTACAAAGGTCTTTATCATCATTGCAATTTGATACATTGATAAAGCAGGAATACTTAATATGTTGTTCAGGGGGTTATTTGTGTATGCCCATTCTACTACAATGCTTATCTGTACAGATGTGGTTAACAGAATGGAATGACTCAGAGGCTAGACGTAAAAGTAAATAAGTCAATGCAAAATGTAGTGATACACTTCCCTTTACCATACTTTATGACACAGTCAATTTACATTTAATGCATAACTGCTCCTGTAACAGAGGTGTATTTGCATCTTCCTTAAGACAGGTAGTGAATACAAATACTGTACATTATAATATTCTGTATATTCTTGCATTTGCTGCATCTGTTCTAATTGTTGTGTAAATGTTTTTCCATCAGTCTTTTGGCAGAGTTACTCTCCATTCTTCATAGCAACCAATAAGAGGACCTGACTACTACATTTAGCTGAAACCCCATCCTCAACAAAATGGCTATTTTTTGCTGATCCTGAAAGGCTCAGATGCTTATTTACCTTTGAAGCAACCTACATGTGAGAATATTAAGACAAGTTAGTGCATTTTTATACAGCAGCACATGTTAACTTGTGTTACAATCTGACATAATGTCAGCACCCTTGGTTGCTCTACTGGATATTTAATACAACTCATGTACCTACATAAAGATATTTCCTGTTAATTTTAAACAGCGTTGTGAGGGGCTGCAGTACACACAAATGAAAGATTATGGTCTGAGAAAATTTTCTAGTAGTCATTTTATTACTGACCCTCCCCATACCTTATTCTAAAATATCAGCTCATCTGTGTGACAATGCCGGTCTTCAGAACTTCCTAAATAACAACCCACAATGACATTAAAAAGCTGTATCACGTGTAATCTGAATTATTCCAT
Source organism: Protopterus annectens (assembly GCF_019279795.1). NCBI lineage: Eukaryota > Metazoa > Chordata > Ceratodontiformes > Protopteridae > Protopterus > Protopterus annectens. The sequence continues at coordinate 882,329,360 of NC_056744.1, read as the reverse complement.
ACAAATTGCAAGGTTCAAGATGCATTTCCTAACCTGTAGCTCATCAAAACTGCAGACCTCCTTGCTACTCCCCTTATTAGCAACAGCTACACTAAAATATTTTAGTCACTAAGCATTGTCACTCCCTTGAGGATTTATAAACACTCGCTCTACAACAGGAAGCAGTAGCATTTTATGTACTGCCGGTATATCTAGCAACATCTAACACAGATGCTCTGTCAAAAGGCTATACAATTAAAATATTACAGATACAAGCAGGAATACAACACTACAGCAATAACTGTTTTTTTTTTTTGCAATGGTTCAAAAAGTATTTGTCATGTCGGGATGGTAAGCAAATAACACATATACAATATGGTCAAATCTCCCAGAGGTTGATACTCTAACTGACATAGGTAGAAGCAAATGCATTATATACCAGGTATCTCTTTCTAGCCAATTCATTAGCATTTAAGGATATATGTTTGTGTGTGTGTGTGTCTTTTTCGTTCGGCTGTTCCCATTTGGGGTCGCCAAAGCGGATCATCTGTTTCCATTTCTTCCTGTCCTCTGCATCTTTCTCTATCACACCATCCACCTGCATGTCTTCTCTCACCACATTCATAAACCTTAACTTAGGCCTTCCTCTTTTCCCCTTACCTGGCAGCTTCATCCTTAGCATCCTTTTGCCAATATACCGAGCATCCCTCCTCAGCACATGTCCAAACAAATGTAATCTCGCCTCTCTGGCTTTGTCTCCAAACCATTCAACCCAGGCTGACCCTCTAATATACATATTCCTAATCCTGTCCACCCTCGTCACACCCAGTGCAAATCTTAACATCTTTAACTCTGCCACATCCAGCTCTGACTCCTGCCTTTTTGTCAGTGCCACTGTCTCCAAACCATATAACATAGCTGGTCTCACTACCCTCTTGCAGACGTTCCCTTTCACTCTTACTGGTACTAGTCTGTCACAAATCACTCCTGACACTTTTCTCCACCCACTCCATCCTGCCTGTACTCTCTTCTTCACCTCTTTTCCACACTTGCCATTACTCTGAACTGTTGATCTCAAGTATTTAAACTCCTCCACCTTCGCCAACTCTACTCCCTGCATCCTCCCCATTCCTCTATCCTCCCTCTCATTCATACACACATATTCTTAGTCCTGCTGACCTTCATTCCTTTCCTCTCTACAGCATATCTCCACCTCTCCAGGGTCTCCTCAACCTGCTCCTTACTCTCACTACAGATCACAATGTCATCTGCAAACATCATAGTCCACAGGTACTCCTGTCTGATCTCATCTGTCAACCTGTCCATCACCACCGCAAATAAAGAGCTCAGAGCTGATCCTTGATGTAATCCCACCTCCACTTTAAATGCATCTGTCACTCCACAGCAGACCTCACCGCTGTCACACTACCCTCGTACATATCCTGTACCACTCTTACATACTTGTCTGCTTCTTCCGACTAACGCATACAATACCACAACACCTCTCTGAGCACCCTGTCATATGCTTTCGCTAAGTTCACAAAGACAAAATGCAACTCTTTCTGGTCTTCTCTGTACTTCATCAACACACTCAGAGCAAACATTGCATCTGTAGTAAACTTTCCTGGCATGAAACCATACTGCTGATTACTAATCATCACCTCCCTTCTTAACCTAGCCTCCACTACTCTTTCCCATCATTTCATGCTGTGACTATCAGTTTTATCCTTCTGTAGTTACTACAGCTCTGCACACCACCCTTATTCCTAAAAATTGGTACCAAAACACTTCTCCACTCCTCAGGAATCCTCTCACTTTCCAAAATTGTGTGTGTGTGTGTGTGTGTGTGTGTGTGTGTGTGTGTGTGTGTGTATATATATATATATATATATATATATATATATATCACATACACATGTAAGTGTATGTGTGGGCATGAAGAAATGGATCTATGTCATAACACCAAATTAGCATAACAGCGAGATGTCAGTGAAAATTTTAAAGAACGATCTTCCAGAACAGCATATTTCGCCTCCAGGAAACTAACCACTTGGCCGCCAACAAGTAAAACAAAAACCAAAGCAAATTAAACCCACCGAAGTGGGGGGGGGGGGCTTAGCCCCACCCCCCCAAACTAAATATACTAACTCCAAGATCACACTACAGTGGAGAAAATGGTAAAGTTCACCATGTTGGCCATATGGTTAGCTTCCCAGAAGCAAAATACTCCATTCCGGGAGTTTGTTCATTTAAATTTTTGCTGACATCGTCTCGCTTTTATTTGAGTCGATATTATGCTAATTTGAGGATTTAAAGGGAATCTGTACAGATAGCTATATGTGTGTGTGTGTGTGTGTGTGTGTGTGTGTGTGTGTGTGCACACATACATACATATATATACTATGACTTCATATTATACCACCTTTTTAATTAAAAAATAAATACACACATCATAACATTTTTTAGTTTACTGGGAAAGTCCAGCTACACTTAAGTAGAAACCTGGGAAGAAAAACTTCATACACATCAAATTAAAACAATCCATTGAACAATCACAATTTTCACATTATATGCAAATACTAAGACATATGTACACAATAGTAATAAGACATATATTTATACACAATAGTAAGACATGGTTATACAAAAGACTCCTTAATACATTGGATACATACTAGGAATAGTACATTATGGGAATGATTGAACAATGCAACAGTTTTGGTACTTAGGTGATTCAACAGAATTTTAAGTACAGCATTTGTTGTGGTAAAGCAGTTACTGTTGTCGCCTCACAACAAGAGGTTCTCCAGCTCAGTTCTCAGCTAGGGTGTCTTCTGTGCGGAGTCTGTATGTCCTCCCTGCGGTTGCGTGGGCTTCCTCCAAGTGCTCCGTTTTCCTCCCACATTCCAAAGATATGTAGTAGGTGGATTGGACACACTAAATTGGCTGTAGATACGACTGCATGTGCAAGTGACTGGTATGGATGAACTACTATGGCAGGGCCAGCCAACCCGCAGTGTGAACCTGGCTCGAGATGATTGTCACTGCTGAAAGTGTCATCCCAACCCCACAAGCAAAATGGGGAAAAAAGGTTAAGGATGGAAGGACTTGTTATGGTGAGAGTGCTGGTCGATAATCTTTTCCTGAAGAGTAACAGCAGCATAGCCTAGAGCTGAAGAGGAGGAGTTTTACTTTTCAAGATGAGTAGATTTTTAGTCTCTAATACCGAGTGGGATAGATTTCAGGCCTTGAAGACATGGCTGGAATACAGACTATCTTCTAGCAATGTTGTTAGACATCTTTGTCTATCACTAGATGGAGTTTCCAGTTTTGGGGTGTACTTTTATAGCAAAGAGAAGAGAACAGGGCACCTCTCAGAAAGATGCTCTATACTCTGTGCTACCTCTAGTTAAGAGTAGGTGAGGTAGGGTGGCAGCTGTAGCAAGCTGAGGTACTTAACACCAATGCAATGATGAATACTGCAAGCTTCACTGGAAGCAAATTTGGATATTTTACTTAAGCACTGCGCAAGTGTGCTCTTCTGTGTGGTTTGGAAGTTAGTAAAAATAGGACAGTTATATAGCAGTGTGAAAAGAAGACACGTGAGGGTTGTCCTGCTGCTTTCACTGAGATCGTGTTTAACTCTGTACTGGTGTGTTTTTTTGGGTTTTTTTTGCCAACTTGTTAAATATGCAATACAACTTTCAAGTTATTTTCAATAGTGACACCTAGTACTTTAGTGTTTATGACTAATTCAATTATTCTACTGTGAAAGGAGGTATTTTGAAGTTGGTTTTACAACCTGTATTTGACTTAGGGGAGAAAATGAGTTTTTTTTACTACTTTGACTTCAGGATGTGGTCAGGTATGGCCAGCCAAGTTTTGATGAAGGCAAAGGAGTCCTGAATGAGTTGCTGAAGCTGAACAGGACTCAGGGTTGGGCACATAAGAGTAGAATCATGAGCATATTGGATGAGGTTGCAAATTAACAAATACACTGAACGGATTCAAATGTTAATCTCTGTAGTACAGCAATAGATACAGGAAGGAGGGAGGAAGAACCTAATTGCCATTTAACTGCTTGTGATCTGTCTGAAAAATAGCTTTGGAATCAGAAGAGGATGGGATGGGATAGACCAGATAAAGCTCTTACATAAAACAGTCATGGGGACACTGTATCAAAGGCTAATGTTAACTCCAAGAACAGTGTGGATACAATATTGCTTGTGTTTTCTGATTGATGGTGTTTATAAAGTTGAATAATGCAGTAATAGAACTGTAGTTTGGCCTGAAACTGTGCTGGGTAGGAGAGAATATATTATTGTCAAGATAGGTTTAAATAGTTAAGTGTGAATGCATTTCAACAAGATTTTAAACAAGGGGCAAAATATGGCTACAGGCCTGTAGTTGGACAAATCAGTTATGGCGCCCTCTTTGTGAAGAGGCAGGATATAACATTTCTTCTGTGCGGGCATAACATTCTTGTATATAGCTTTATCTACTTATGAGAATAGAGAAAGGATAGGCTAAGGCTTCAGCAGCAATTCTGAGACAGTTGTCTGGTAATACAGAATAATATATACACACACATACTCCTATGCATGCATCATGAGTGTATAATATAGCTTAAAGTCTGTGTTATGTTGCACTGATTATACAACATATACCTTGTGTCATCAATGGTCTTTTATAGCTGAAGATTTAAAATGACTATACGGGGCATGTGATCTACCCTCTGGGACAGTTTTCCCTATACTACAGCTTTTCGTTGGGACACAAGAGCAGTCTCTCACTCAAACTCCTGGTTATCACAGTTGTCACATTTTCTATTTTCTTGTGAAAGTACTGGATGTGACAATGCTAGCTACTATGGTTATGTAGCCAATCAAAACCAGCTTGTTAATGCATTTGAGAAATGGATTCAAGAAATTCACCTTGAGAGTGAAGTTTAAAATTTGAAGTTACTGAATCCATTGTGAAACTGCATTAAGAGATTGCTTATGACTGGAGACCGCCTTGTAATTCTTTGCAATACATGAAGATTTAGCTGTTCCTATGTTCTACAATTTAGGAAAACTTGAAAAAAATGCAGAAGCACAAACTGTTTTACAGCTCTGAAAGGTGTAAAAGAGCATTACATACTTACAGCTGATGAACAGTTTTCAAAACTGGTGGAAACTTTACTCTGTCACACTTTTTGATGGCAGCATAATACAGGTTTTAAATATGTCAAAATACTTACCAATACTGTTCTGTTGTAGCTGCTGTGTGTGCTGCATCATAAAGAGCTGTCAATGGTACATAATGGGTTCATCTATTCTGATTCCAGAGTGTAATCAATGAGCTACACGTGCTACATATCTGTTTTAAAGAAATGTCTGCAATTCCTTTGACAAGCCTAACATCTTCCTCATAAACAAATGGCGTTAGCTCAGCTGCTTTAGCATCAACTTCAGCATCAGGTTATGGAACTTACCAATGCTTTTTTTTCCCCTTAGCCAGTCTCCAGATGATAAATTTAACAGCCTCTTGCAATTACTACCAGAGGAGCATTTCTGTCTCTAGTGATATTTTCCAGCATTTGTTATGTATTGCAGGCATCAACAAAATAGTAATACAGCTGAAGCAGGGAATTTTCAGCCATCTGCCTATCAATTAGCTTAAAAGACAATCTTTGCAGCTTTTGCCACAGCTCATTCTCACAAGCTTTTTTTTTATCACTGTCTGGACAGCTGTCTTCACTCTTCCCTTAACATTGCTATCAGTGGACTGTAAGAAATATGTATGAATTCCAGCTCATGCAAAAATCCTCTAACTTCCTGACTCTGAATTCCTGAAATATGTAAATGCATAATGTCAGTTATGATAATGAGGGATCACGTCTTGAGAATACAGACTTTAAGCCACTAACCAAAATGGCATGAGTTATGTCTGTAAGTTTAATTCAGTGGCCTTAGAATAATATTTATTATGACATACATTTCTTCTTTGAACTAAACCAGCTCAGTGTGTCACCATGGATACAGGTGTTCTTCACTACTAGGAAAACTGCAAATCACATCAGTTAAGATCTTTCTTTCTAGACTGCTGTTATAGCATATGTCACATTTAGAATAACTTTGTACTTGTTCTATATCAGTATTACAGGCAAACACATTACAGACATTGCTCTTTCTTTGCATTCTACTATTCCAATATGCCATTCATATCTCTTCTCAAGCATTTGTTATCGCAAAGGAATTGGAATGTTAATTTTGTCAGCTTTGAGCATTAACTGCTGAACATAACTTATATCTACCGTGAAAGAAAAATAAGGCAAAATATCTTTCCTCACTTATGATTTTTCCCAAAGCCATCTTCACTGCAATGTATTTTAGCGGCATTACTTCTAAATCAGTGGCAGTAAATCTCTGAAATTATTTTTTATTTTCTTATATCACTACGGAACTGCAGTACTAACCAAATAATAAACTTACCTCTAGTACTTCTAGCATTTTTTCTCGTTTCCTTAGTAAATATCATAAACACTGCATATCTGCTAAAGGCAGCTGCTTCCCTAGTCTGTATTTCACTTTCATATCATACTTCTGTAAATGAAGTAACACCCTCAGTAATTTCAGAGCTACCTTGTACAAAAAAAATCTGAATTATGCTTAATATCTTTCCATATAATTTTTACTTAAATCAAAATAAAAGACAATCTGAATGGATATACGTAATCCATTCACATAACACAATCATAAAATATAATTCTGAAAAAAAAATCTACCATATTTTAAATAAGGAAAAGGAATACATAAAACAGGAATGAAGGATAAAAGCACAAACCCTGAAAGTTATTAAATACGTTAAATCTATGAAAAAAGTAACCATGTCACTGAAGTTTCAGACTGTTATTTTAATGCTTTAGTAGCAGAACTCCTAACTCTAGGTAAAACATAACATTTACTGTTGTCCCTTTAATTCTCATAATTAAATTACTTTTTAATACGTATATATATAGTTTCATAGTATAGTACAAGGCTATCTGCCCTGGGGCATTTGTAAGCCTAGCCATAGTGATGTGGCTTTTGCCACCCCATGAAATGGTACAAAAATGTACAGAATGAATCTAGAATACTGTGCCTCTGTCTAGTAGTGACACAATGAAGGTCCCCTTATATAATAGAATTAGTTTACTGTGCCCCTGTCTAGCAGTGACACAGATGTGACCCCTGGGGTAAACTTATGATCTCCCATCCACTCATCAAGATTTCTCTTGAAGAGAGTCAGTGAGGGGCTCTGCCTAATACGAACTGGGATCCTGTTCCAAAGCATGGGAAGCCTCTGGGTTATGAATCTATCCCTCCAGCATGTCCTATTCATACTTGTGCCGATGTTCAAGTCTTTAGCTCTTGTGGTCCTGATGGATTTGGATTTTTTGAGGTGGAGCATGTCCATCAGATCCTGATTGGACATGGCCTTGTACGTCAGGCAGAGATCACCTCTGAGCAGGCGGTATGCTACTGAATAGAGCTGAAGTTTCCTTAGTCTGGCAGAATAAGACGTATGTTGGAGACCCTTGATCCTTTTGGTGAGGTACTTTTGTGGTCTCTCCAGCTGTTGCAAATGCCGGGTGAGGTACATACCAAATGGGGCATTGTACTCAATCATGGGTCTGATGAGGGAGGAATATAGGGGTACAATGACATCCTTGGATCTGGATGTGAATCCCTTCATGATGAGGTGTGCAAGGTAGAATGTTTTTCTAACCACTTTGGCAACGTGGGTGTCAAATGAGAGGTCGCTGTCTACTTGGGTCCCTAGGTCTCTGATTACTTTTTCCGTACTCAGTGGGTTGCTGTCTATGTGATAATTTGTGGGTACTTTGTTTTTTCCAAAAGGGATGACTATACATTTTTTGGCATTTAGTTTAAGGCCGTGACTACGACACCAGATGTCCGTTTCAGTGAGGCCTTTTTGTAGGATGTGTGTGTCTGTTGGTGTATCGACTATGGCGCCTAGTTTGCAGTCATCTGCAAACTTTGTCAGCCACAGCCCTCCCATGTTTGCTTTAACATCTGAGAAATAAATGCCGAACAAGAGGGGTCCCAGGACAGATCCCTGTGGGACACCACTTGTGACTGGCTTTGAGTCAGACATTGCTCCAGCGATTTTAACTTTATGGGTTCTGTCCTTTAGCCAGTTTGCAACCCATCTAGTGACATAAGGGTTTACTTTTAAGCGGTTTATCTTATCTATGATGCCTGAGTGGGGTACTGTGTCGAAGGCCTTAGCCAAGTCCAGGCATGCTGTATGGACTGCTTTGCCCTCATCAATGGCTCTAGTGACTGTTTCGAAAAAGTCAACCAGGTTTAAAAGGCAGGATCTGCCCTTTACAAAGCCAAACTGGGTGGGGTCAAGTGTCTGTAGGTCCCCTATGTCTCTGTTTATGAGTTCCATAATGATTCTTTCCATAGCTTTGCAGACCAGGCTAGTTAAGCTTATGAGGAGGTAGTTTCCAGGGTCTGTAGAGGCACCCCCCCTTGTGGATTGGGACCACTGTTGCTGTACGCCAGTGTTCAGGTACATATCCCGAAGTAAGGCTAAGGTTAAATAGCATTTTTATGTGTGAGTTTAGCTCCTCTTGGAGTTCACCTAACACGCACCCCAGGATACAGTCAGGTCCCATTGATGCTGTGTTTTTTGCTTTGTTTAGGGCGGTTCTCACTTGGACATCTGAGATGACAGGGAGATTACATTCAGCTGGGATAAGTATTTCTTCTTTTGGGGGTGAAGGAGGGGAGAAATTTGCACTGAACCTGTCAGCCAGTATGTTAGCAATATCTGTGGGTTCAGTGTATTTTTTGTTGTTGTGAACCAACTCTGAGCATATCTGAGGGTTTCTGCCCAGGTTTCTAACATAGCTGAAGAAGGCTTTGTGGTTATCTTTAGTGTCCTTAGCGATTTTTCTCTCAAAGTTTGCCTTGGATGTTTTTATGAGAGAACGTAGTTTTCTGCTAATGTTGATCAGAGATGTCTTCCCTTCATGGGATTTCGCTCTGACGTGCAGTAGCTTCCTTCTTTTGTTATACAATTTGTTTATGGCTGAGGTCCACCAGACAGGATTGCTTACATTTGGTGGAGAGGGACTTGGATTTGTTTGGGATTGCATGATCCATGCATTCTTGGAGATGTCCATAGAAAGCATTTGTGAAGGATTCGGCATTGTGGGATGTGGTATCCACTGGTGCAGTGGGCTTAAAGGATACCATCTCAGTCTTAAGAAGAGTGAAGTCTGCTTTTGAGAAGTTTTTCACTGTGGTCTTTTGTGCTGGGGGTGGAGGTGGGATATGTATATCCAGGGTGATTAGTTTGTGGTCAGATCTCACTAGTGAGGGGTATACTTCCGGTGTGGAGCATTTTGTCCCCATGTTTGTGATGATCAGGTCTAGTATATTATCTCCCCTAGTGGGAGAGGTGACTAGTTGTTCCAGTGCATTTGAATTTATGAATTCTAGGAACCTTTGGGCTAGGGTATTAGGGCTAGAATAATGTACCCAATCTATGTTTGGGTAGTTGAAGTCTCCCAGTATGATGGTATTTTGTGATACATTCATATCCTCCAATGTCTTCAGGAAGGCTGAGTGGGGTTCTTGAAATTGGGAGGGTGGTCTGTAACATGCTAACAGTTGTATAGCAGTTTTGCCTATGGTTAGTTGCACCTGTATGGTGTATACAATATACCTGTAAAACCTTCAGAATGGAAGGCATTGGACTGTTCCAATTTCTTATTTTTCTATTTACAGCTAAAATGTACCACAATTATGATTTCTTTTCTAAATTTATACAAAGAAGAATACATGAATTAAATAAAAATACTGAAAGAGCAACATTATCAGGGAAGAAAATACAACAAAAATGTGCCCTAACTTTCTCCTGGGAGTCACAATTGTGGACAGGTTAATGATGAGCCTTTGAGGAATTTTTACGTCAGAAAGAACATTACTATATTTAGATAACTTACTAATCTTATCCACAGTGTAAATAAACTTTTATATATTTCAAGTGACTATGCACCAGAATAAAGGTGAGGAGGTCTGAACCAGAAATAAAAAAAAGAGACTTCTGCTTAGCGTCCACACCAAGATATAAACTTTTCAAATAAAAACTGCCAATGCATATCTTGTAAGATTGTTTTAATATCTAGTAAAATTTACAAAAAATTGCCAGATAATACTTAGAGGGGAAAAAAAAACATTCAACAATTAAGAAATATAAAAAAGTTCAGGGAAATAATCTAAAAATTTACCCAATCTCTTGAATTTAGACAGCTACATAATCCCTCAAAAGCTGCACTGTTAACCAATCTTAATGGAAAAAAACTTAATTTCAAAAGAATATTTTGCGGTGGTACAGCGGTTGCGTTGTTACCTCACAGCAAGAGGTTCTCCTGTTTGATTCTTGGCTGGAGTGCCTTCTGTGTGGAGTCTGCATGTCCTCCCCGTGGTCGAGTGGCCTCCGAAAGACATGCGTGAATGGGCGTGCCTTCACTGAAGGTTGGGTGTCAGGCTGGCAACTCAGCACCATAAAAATCGACTGCCAACCATTAGTGGACCGGAGTTCCGCTGTGGCAACCCCTAACCGGGAAAAGCCGAAAAGACAAACAGCAGATAAACTGATACAATAATATATTATTTTCCCATTAATTTTTTTACGATCATTTATAGGTATTCCAAATCCTAAGGAACTAATATTCACTGGGTAGACAGGAAAATAATTAATAGTTTAAAACTCTAAAGTTTAATTTAATTGTATTCATTTGTCAATAAATAAAGACTCGTTTTCAGAAGATGATTAGGGAACACTGTTTAAGTGATTTGTTTGGAAACATATAGCAGACAATCAAAGCCAGGATTACAATGCATCTTTAATCCCCCCGCTACTAAACTGTCATTTGATTTTAAATAGTTTCAATACATTATACATCTTATTAATATAACTTTATTGTGGTAAAGTATGGATCATTAAATTATAGCAAAGGCCCACATTATTTCATTATTCAACATACATAGCTTAGAATCATGACATTTAAAGTTAACATTTACATAAATGCTAATCTTTTCAGTCAGACCTGTAAAAATTCTCTGTCCAACAAAATGTTTCTAGATTTTTAAACATCTTTATAAAACTATCACTTTAGACATAGTTACACACATTAAAAGAAAACAAGCCATATTAACATTTTTATTTACATACATTAAACATTACATATGTGCTTGCTTTCTTTATATCAACTACCATACAGTCCAACATATAAACTTGCTCAATTCCAGCCTTCCTTTAGACCTCAATCCTCCTCCATATCATTATTCTGCCTGTACTGTTCCCACAAATTCCATTTATTTGTATATAATTTGCTCCTTCCCTTTTCTAAAGTTCTCACTTCCAGTTCTTTTATCTATTTTACAATATTCAATACTTCAAATACACTGGTTTTAGATTATGATTTCCATTTTTTACTAATTGTTTTTTTTGACAACCAACAGAATTAAACTTAATAAGGGCTTACTATGTCGATGCAACTTATATCACGCATCCCAGTTCAAAAGAACCATTTACTTAGTTACAGCCATTTGCCCCCTCAGTATTTCTGACAAAGTACTCTACAGCAAATTTTTAAAATCTAGCAACTGATTACACTTCCAAAAAACATTTTCCCAGTTACCACTTTCTTCTCATCACACCTCCAACATTTCTCAACTCTCTGAAGAAAATCTGAAGTCTGATTTAAGTATAAAATACCTGTGCTAATACTTCTAATCAAAAACCATAAATCTTATGTACTGTGTTGCATACCATGGGAGCCATAAACATGTCCTCCTATTGCTTCTAACTTCTTTCTATTCTTTCTTCCCAAAATTTTCGAACCTCCTCCGATTCCTATAGTTATTATGCAGCAATTTTCTCCAGTCAATTCCAGTCCCCTTATTGCCAGTTTATTATAGCGCACCTTACGATCATCACTATTGGTAAAGATCTTTTCTCCAATCCATTTCTGACCTTCTTAGAATATTTTCTGCAACTTTATGAATATACTGTTCTGCATAGTTATTATTCTACTTCAAGGAGAAACCTAAACCACCTTGTTCTATTGAGAGGATCAACTTATCCCACTTAACTCTTGCCCTCTTCCACTCCCAAATAAAGCCCTTCAACTCTTTATTAATTACTGTCCATAACGTTTCCTCCAGCCGATAAACCTATGCCTGACCTGTACATACAAAATAAAGGGATAAAAAAAATAAATTATGTACTCTCCATAATGTTCCATCTGTGTTGTCGATCTTCATTTATCCTTGACCTGTGGGTACAGTTCCAAAATCGGAATCGAATATACTACAGCCCCTGAGGACCAAAAACTCTCAAGCTTTGTTTTCTACCCATAACGCTCCTCTCCATTTTACGTCAGATCGAGTTTGCTGATTGACCAAAAGAATATGTATCCTGAAAGCACTTTTGTGTAGACCATACCTGGTGTAAGATGGCTAAAGGAATAGTAAATAAGGACACAGGTCATTCCACCAAGAGATATCAAAGGATGGGGAGGGGTTGAAGGGAGGAGTGACAAGGACAAATGACGATCGACAACACAGATGGACATTATGGTAAGTACATAACTTCTTTATCTGATGTTGTCAATCTTCATTTATTCCTTGACTTGTGGGACAGACTCCCCATCTACTTTTTACCTTGGGTGGATGCAAGGAAGTATATTCCTGAACATCACCGTACCAAAAGATGCTCTTTCCCTAGACGCCAAATCCAATTTGCAATGAGTAAAAGGTATGTGGGGTAGCCCAGGTTGCTACTGTGCAAATGTCATCCAAGGAGGCTCTGGAGTGAAAAACTAAGTGGCTACAGCTCTGGTAGAATGTGCATTAAGTCCAGGTAATTTACCATTCTTTTTGGTGTATATGATGGATATGCATCTTTCAACCATCTAGAAAGCATAACTTTAGATACCAGTCTAACTAGTCTAGCACTAGAAAAGGCAATAAACAGTTGATCAGATTTTCTTCTATGAAGGTAGAAACACAATTGTCTGTGTACGTCTAACAAGTGCAGACAGCATTCAGCTTTGTTTGAAAACTCTGGAAAGAAAACTGGCAAGTTAGCCTGAAGATTAATACTTGTCTCCGAAACCACCTTTGGTAGAAAGGATGGATTCATCCTTAAAGAAACCCTATCTGGGTGAAAAATCAAATATGGTGATTTACAACATAATGTCTGACGCTCTTGAAATTCTTCTAGCACAGGTAATAGCTATTAATAAGGCTGTTTTCCAAGACAAGTACTTTAGCTCACAAGTGGCTGCAGGCTCAAAAGGGGGGTTATATCAACATCTGAAGAACCAAACTGATGATCCCATGAAACATATGGATCTTTATAAGGAGGCTTCAGCATCAAGGTTCCTGTCAAAAAGGCCTTGCAAAGTTTGAGACACATTAATTGGGCATCCTGTAACCCACTGTGAAAGTCTGAAATGGGTACTAGTTGAATCATAATGGTAAAGACAGAAGCTCCTTGTTCAAAAAGTAAGGTCAAAAACTCAAACTTTTGTAATGGGGGCGGAGAAAGAGTTTATATGATTACTATGAGCCCAACATGAGAACTTCTGCCATTTGCTACAATAAAGTTTTCTAGTGGAGAGTTTGTGTGAGGCCAAAATAATCATAAGGACTGGAGAAGACAATGTTATGCCTGGCAATCAATGGAAGTGGAGAAGACACACTGTGAGCTTTAGGTTCTGAAAGTTTAGGTGAACTATTCCCTCTGGAAGGGATATGAGATCTGGAGCTGGATCCAGAATCCACGGATGCTGAATCAGGTGAGGCCAGAGGAAGGAGAACCATATCTGGTGAGGACAGAATGGGGTAATGAGGATCTTTGCTACTCAACCTGGTTGCTTTCCTTAGAAATTGAGGGATTAATAGTATCAGGGAAAAGGCATATAAAAGTCCCGAGGGTCAATTGTGAAGGACAGTCTCTCTCAAAGACTCCCCCTGGAGGGGGATCAGGGCAAAGTAGCTGCTGCACTTGTTGTTTAGGGGCGATGCAAAGAGGTCGCAGCAAGGCTTGCCTCTGGTGAAAAATAATTTGTGCCACTTTCGGGTTGACAGACCACTTGTGAGGCATGAGGGTGTATCTGCTCAGCTTGTCCGCTATCACACTGGAAGTCCCCCTGATGTACATTGCTAGTAGAAAGTGGTTGGAAGAGATCACCGACTCTCAAATTCTGAGTGCTTCTTGTCAAAGGGGATAAGACTTGCTTCCCCCGTTTGTTGATGTACAAGACAAATGACATGTCTCTCTGGATCGCAACTGTCCCTGGAGGAAGGACAGCTTGAAAGGCCTGCAATGCTAACAGCACTGCCCTCATCTCTAGGATACTGATATGCAAGCTGGCCTCTATACCTGACCAAGTGCCTTGGACTGTATTGCCCAGATAATACCCTCCACCCAATCTGGGAGGCATCTGTGGTCACTATGGGCTGGGGCTGAGGTTGTATGAAAGACCTTCCCGCTAGAATATCTGTAGAGTGAATCCACCAGCAAAGATCCCTTTTGCAACGGCTGGTCACTAAAATATGATGCAACAACGGCTGAAGAACAGACCATTGGGATGCCAGAAGTCACTGTATAATCCTCATGTGGAATCTTGTTACAGGTACCAAGGTAAAGGTTCCTGCCATGGAACCTATAGCCTGCAGTACCAGACGTACGGTTATTGTCTTGCTGCTGCTGATTCTCCTGACATGAAATCTGATCTTTTCTAAATGGGGAAAGGGAAGGGAAGCTACGTAAGTGCTTGTATTCAGATTTGTCCAAATAAATTCCAAATTCTGCATTGGTATCAGATGAGATTTCTTGGGGTTTACTGTGATTCCGAGGTAGGCACAAGTCTGAAGGACATAGTCCCGTGATTTTTCTAAGAGATGATTGGTGGGAGCAGAGATGAGCCAGTCATTTAAATAAGGAAACACTCTTGTGTCCATGTAAGTCTCAAGTAAGATACTATCACTGCCATGTATTTGGTGAATACCCTGGGGGCTGTGGTGAGACCAAAGCGCAGGGCTCTGAACTGATTCCAGCCAGAAGCAAAGAAATCTCACGGAGCACTTGTCCATCTTGATGTGGTAATCTGCGTCCTGGAGGTTTACTGAGCACATCCAATTGTCCTTTCCTAAAAAGGGAAAGATGGAATGAACCGTGACCATCTGGAAAGTACAGTTGTGTACACTTACCATAAATGTAGATGTTTGGGTGTATTCACTGTTGCAGTCCTAACCAATGGGTTACCCGACAACCAGTAGCCCTCGATCGGCCAGAATACCAAAGTTAAGTAAAAATGACATTGGCTGTCGTTGGTTGTAAAGGACGTCAAGGCGTCCAATACAAAAAGAGGCCGATATCACTTCCTCAGTCTTTCTTGCCATAACAGTCAGAAGCCCCCAAAAAGTAAGGCTTAAACCAAAAGCCATTTTTGGCAAATAATACCAAATTTAGCCTGTACCTTAGGAAAAGAGAAAAGGGGAAGGAGATGGAGGAAACCAGGACTGCAACAGTGAACACACTCGAACATCTACATTTATGGTAAGTGTACACAACTGTACTATGTTCATCGTGTTTCACTGTTGCAGTCCTAACCAATGGACTGATTACCAAAGCCCAGAGAAAAGGGAGGAGAAACCAACAGAATCAAGGACTGGAGATAATGCACTGCAGAACAGCAGTGGCAAACCCTGCCCTGGCTCTTGAAAACAAAGGCAAATTATAATGTTTTGTGAAAGTGTGAACAGAAGACCATGTGGCAGCCTCCAAAATGTCTTTAGTAGGGACACCCCTTAAAAAGGCTGTAGAAGTGGAAGCTGCTCTAGTTGAATGGGTCCTAACCCCTTGAGGAGGAACCTTGCCATGAAAGGAATAACAAAAAGTAATACAATGTGCAACCCATTTAGAAATGGTTTGCTTAGAAATAAGCCTTGCTCTGGGCTCCAGGGGCAAAACTAACCAATAACTGTGCTTATTTCTGAAGGTCTTTAGCCCTGTCCAGGTAAACCTGAGCTGTCTATGCACATCAAGAGAATGTAGGATTCTTTCACCTATATTTCGAGGATTAGGAAAGGTGGGAAGGTGTACGGACTGATTAAGAGTCAGGCTAGAAACCACCTTGGGCATAAAGGAGGGGTTGGTTCTCAGAGAGACCTTATCTGCAAGGAAAACCAGAAAAGGCTCTACAGCCATCAAAGCATGCAGCTCCGAAACCCTCCTTGCTGAAGTTATTGCCGAGAGGAAGGCAGTCTTCCATGAGAGAAGCTTTAAATCTGCAGTAACAGCTGGCTCAAAAGGAGGAAGAGTTAGTTTCTCTAGAACAAAATTAAGATCCCAGGCTGGAGTAGGCGCCCCTTCTGGGAGATCTTAAGTTGCAAGCACCTCTGAGAAACATTTTCATCTGGGGATGAGAGAAAATGGGTTGTTCAAAAGAACAATGAGCAGAAAAGGCTGAAGCATGGATCTAGATAAGAGGAAAAAGAAAGACCACCCTGAAGCAAATCAGCCAGGTATTCCAGGATCAGAGGAAGGGTAGGCTGAGAAGAAGATTCCCCTCTAGCCTGCATCCAATGAGAGAATCTTTCCCATTTGTCAGCATTAAGACTTCCTAGTGCTAGGCCTCCTGGTCTCCCTCAGCATGTCAACCACCTGCTGGGAAAGAGAAGAAGAAAAGGATGGAGTCATAACAATGAGCCATGGTGCCAAAGAGAGAGACTGAAGATGAGGATGTAGAATGTTTCCCCCTTCCTGAACAAAAAGATCTGGCTTCAGAGGAAGATGCCACAGAGGAAATTGGGAAAGACTGTGAAGCAATGGATACCAATGCTGTCTGGGCCAGTGCAGAACTATGAGAATAGTCCTTGGTCATTTGTCCCTGATCTTCAATAATACTCTGGAAAGAAGAGGAAGAGGAGGGAAGGCATAAACTGACAGCAGTGTCCAAGGGAAGGACAGAGCATCCACTTTCCAGGCTCTGCTGTGATGCTGTCTGGTGCAAAAAAGAGGTAGAATATAGTTGTCTGGAGAGGAGAAAATATCCACTTGAGGAGTGCTGAAACGTTGAATGATGCTGTAAAAAACTGCTCTCTTCAGCTGCCACTCGTGAGGATCCAGGGTGTGTCTGCTCAACTGGTCTGCCAAAACACAGAGCCTTCCTGGAAGGAACTGAGCTAGGAGATGCAGGCCCAGGGATGCTGCTATGGACCAGTGACTCATGCTCTGTCTGCACAGGAGGTAACAATGAGTCCCTCCCTGCTTGTTGATGTACCACATGACTGTGGTGTCAGTCCTGACAAGCAGGGTCCCTGGAGAAAGAAGATGCTTGAAAGCTAGTAAGGCCTGCTGGACTGCCATCAACTCCTTTAAATTTATGTGCAGGTGCAACTGCTGGGCATTCCAACTTCCCTGTATGCATCTGCCATCCAGGTGACCTCCCCAGGCATAGTCCATTGTGTCTGTGGTAAGAACTTGAGTGGCAAGGGGTGGGTGAAAAGGCATGCCTTCATTTTGTAGACATGCTGCTGCCCACCATAGAAACTGTCTGCAGACATGGAAGCAGAGGAATCATCACATCCAGGTCCTGTGAGTGTTGACACCAAATGTTCTTGACTTACCATTGCAATTTCCTCATATGCAGTCTTACATATGGAATCATGAGAATGCAAGAGGCCATGAATCCCAGAGCTTGCAGGGAGCTGGGACAGGCTTGCCAAGTTCTTGAAGTAAACTGAAAGAGTTGTCTGCTTCTCTTGGGTGAGATATATCATCTGGGCGGCTGTGTTCAGACTCGCTCCCAGGAATGTTAACTCTTTGGATGGCACCATTTTTGATTTTTCCTCACTGAGAGTGTAACCCAAGGAAGAGAGAAGAGTCTTTACAAATTCTAGATCCTTTAACAACTGTTCCTGAGAATTTGCTTGAATTAGGCAGTTGTCCAAGTATCGATAAATCTGGATTTTCTTCTGCCTTCAAAAAGCAAAGACTGGAGCCAGGCACTTTGTGAAAACTCTGGGAGCAGTAGATAAGCCAAAGGGCAGCACAGATAATTGATAATGTTGCTTGCCCACTCAGAAACGGAGGTAATGCCTGCAACTTTCCCCGATAGGGATGTGCAGATAAGCTTCTTTGAGATCCAACGTTACCAGCCAGGAATCCTTTTCTAACATTGGCAGGAACTGATGCAGAGTGAGCATTTTGAACTTTGGAATTATCAAGAGAGAGTTTAGGATGGATAGATCTAGGATAGGACACCACATGCCTACTTTTTTTTGGAACTAGGAAAAGTCTGGAATAGAATCCCTGGCCTACCTGCTGAGCAGGAACTGATTTTATTGCTCCCAGATGTAACAGACAAAATTTGCTTTTCTACTTCTGCCCTTTGGTTTGGAGGAGCATCCGGGAATCCTTTGGGTACTGGAGAGGTGTGGATGGAAAATTGTGTACTAGGGATACAGTTCTGAGTACCCATTTGTCGTCCGTGATGGTGGCCCAAACATTTGCAAAAAGGGCCAACCTTCCCCCTAAAGGACTCTCTGGGCAGGCAAGAACATGCAGATGTTGGACAGAGTCATTGAGAATGTTTAGATTGAGATGCAGGCTTAGAACTTCCCACCTTGGAAGAGGAAGCCTGCCAATGCTTAGACCTTTGAGGGGTAGCCACCTGTCCCCTAGAAGATTTGTAACCTCTAGTCCTAGAACGGTTCTGTCTGCTAGTATCAAGGAACGTCCAACTCTTAGAAGGGTAATTCCTGCTAAAGCGAGGGGGCTGAACTTGCAGAGTCTAACTGTCTGCATAGACTTGGGTTGGCCTTGTCTTCCATCTTCTTGAGCACTTCCTCTGCCTTGCTGCCAAAAAGACTGCCCTTATGCAAAGGTACATCTAAAAGCTTAGCCTTGACAGGCTCTGGTAGGGGATGCTCCCTGAGCCAAGCATGCCTTCTAATAACAGAGCCAGTAGCTGTAGCCCTACAGGAAGCTTCTAGAATGTCAAAACCACAATGTAATGAATGTTTATTGACAAGACTCTCAGAATTCAGCAAATCCTGCATATCCATACTCTCTGCCAATAGAGGCACACATGCTATCCTAGACTTAATAGCTTCCAAGGTGTGTTGCTGGTACTTCAGTATATGAAAAAGAGAATTAGTAGAGCTAATAGCAACAGTGGCAGAGGTATAAACCTTTTTACCCCACCTACTTAGGTTCCTAGATTCCCTGTCAGAAGGAATAGGATATTTAGTAACAGTGGCCTTAACTCCTTTAGGGGCTTGAGAAATAACCTCTAGATCAGCCAAAGGATTCCTGAAATGAAACAAATGAGAATCAGGGACTCTATAGTACCTGTCAGGTTTCCTGGGAGCAGGAGGAACCGAATTTGGAGTCAAGGAATTTTCCAGAAAAACATCATCGACCACCTCCACTCAGAATAGCCAAAGGCTTATGCTGAGGCAAATCCAAAAACTCCCTAAATCCTATTCTTACAAAGGGATAATCCTAACTTTCCCATTTAAAATGCTCCCCGAGAGTATTTAAAGTATCACCAAAAGAGAAATCTTCTGGAGGAAAAGCAGAAGGGATGGGCTCCTCTGCATCTGAATCCTCAAAAGGAGAGAAAGCCTGAGAAACTTCCTCTTCATCAACAGAAATGCTATAGTATCAGAACCTGAATAAGACAAAGCCTCAAGAGAGACATCCCTACCTCTTTTTGAAAGAGGACGCTGTGAACCCCAAATAATAGTCAAAAGGTCATCAGCCATTTTAACCATTTGAGAATGAGGGGAACGAGAGGAAACTGGAGCCTGTTTCTTCACAGGCTTAGACTGGAAGATTTAGCTGCAAGTCTGAAGGACTCGGGAGGCCTGGCAACCGCTGAAGTTGCAGCCAAAGTTGTCAGTATGAGCTTGCTGTCTGAATTAAGAATGGAGTCCTCTGACACTGGAGTCAGCTTAGCGGCTCCAGTTCCAGCTGAAGAGGCAACAGGCGGAAGGTCAAAAAGCAAAATGGAACCCGGAAGCTTGGGGGCCTCTGAAATGGTCCGAGGCCTGCAGTTGAAAATCTGTGGGCTGCAAAGGCACCTCACTGGCTACTGCATGACTGACGACCAACTTAACATCATCCGAGGACTTAACCTTCGGAAACCTGTTGCGGTCCTTATACTTATGTTTCTTGGGAATATCCGAAGCCTGAAGACCAGCGGACACCATACTGACAAACTTAGGCCAAACTAAAATGTTTAACTAAAAGCTTAGCCTGACGATGAATAGTACGCAGATTAAAGGAAGCACAGAGATCACAATTAAGTACGTCGTGGTCAAGGCCTAAACAAATAATACAATAGGAATGAAAATCTCTATGGGGAATCTGCTTTCCACAGGTAAGACAATTATTAACCTTTTCTGACATTTGTTAAGGCAAGAAAAGAGGATCCCCAATGGGGTACTTAGCTGTAGTTGACTTCAACTTTGTAGTAGGAAACAAAAAAGGTAAACTGCTGACCAGCACTCATGCAAGAAATGCTTCTTTTTCAGGCTCCCTGCCTTGACATCCTTTACAACCGACAACAGCCAATGTAATTTCTACTTATCTTTGGTATTCTGGCCAATTGAGGGCTATCGGGAGCCAGATAACCCATTGGTTAGGACTGCAACAGTGAAACACGATGAACATCTGCTTGTCAAATGGATTTCTTCAAAACACTGAGATCCAAAGTTTGTCTCCAGTCCTCTCTCTTCTTTGGCACTAAAAAGAACTTTGAGTAAATCCCAGATTATTTCTAGTCTGAGGGAATGTGTTGGATAACTCTTTCCAGCAGTTCTTCAACTTCTTGAACTGCTGGTTCCCTCTGGGTGGAACATCGGGGAACCTTTTGAATTTTTTGAGAAGGGTGTGAAAGGGAATGGTGTAATAATCCTTTGCACCCACACACATGTAATTATTTCTAGCCAGACTTGTTGGTGTAAGGATAATCATCTGACTGCTTCCAGAGGCAAGCAATCGGGCCTCCTTTCAGAAGCGCTGGTAGGGTTTGGCCAAGAAAGACTCTCTGCAACCCTGATTTTGCTGGCCACCTCTGCTGCATGGATGGCATCTTCCATTAAAACTCCCCCTCTGACCCTGGGAGAGCTGCTACCAAATGTGTCCTGGAAAGGCCCTTGGGACTTTCGAAACCACATATTTCCATTCCTCGGGTTCCTACAGAAGGACCATTCAGGAGTAGAAAAATGTACACCCACTGCAGAGAGGATTCTCCCATCCTTCTCACACCTGGACAAGGTCTCTCAAACTTTTGGGCCAAAAAGAGAAGATCCGTCAAAAAGCGCATTGACAAACGAAAACTTGAATGGCTCCACAAGTTTGCATAAGCGCATCCAGATGTGTCTCCTTATGGTGACAGCAGATCCCTCAGCACATGCAGCCATAGAGACAACCAGAGCAAATGAGCCTCATTGATGAATTGGATATGGACTTAAGGGTGGCCAACAGAGAAGCAATCTTTTCTTTTCTTCAGATATGGCTACTACAAGGGTATTTGATAACTCCTTAATCAGATCCCTCTGGAGTCTAGTGAAATGTGCCATAAAGTTACAAAGCCCGTAGGGCAAAAGTTGATGAAGCGTATACCCACTTCCCGAACCTATCCATTGCCTGAGACTCTCAATAGGGAGGAGGACAGCAAAACTCTCCTCAGACTGTTCTTTCTTTGTGGCTGCAGCAACCATCAAGGCATTTACTGCTAACCCTTTAGCTAGTATTAAAAATCATCATGAGCTGAAATAATTTTATACAGCCTCTTACAGATCAGCTTTATAGAATCAGAAGCCTTCCACTCCCTCTGTACGATCAGCTTGATAAGATCATACTCAAGGGAAGATGGGCAAGAGCCAAAAAGCTTGCAGGTACACTGATGACTCTGGGGAAGGATGTTGGGTCTTCCAGCCAGCCTTCTGTTTAAGGATCTCAAGGATGTCTCCAAAGGAAACATCTTCAGGAGGTGACCTAGGGGAGCCATCCCCCCTTAGTCGCAGTCAGCATCTTCAGTGACAAATTCTTCTGGGGAATCCAAGTGCTATTTTTTATACCTTCTCTTGTGAAGAACTTCTTCGGTAGGAAAATCTGAAGTATCAGAAGAGGATAATACCTGGACAGGTGTATCCTACAGTTTCGGCATCTGAGGTGACTGTCTCATTCAAAATAATAAGATGCCTTCAGTTTAAGTAAGCTGGAGATGGAAACACGGTCACTGTTGTCCTGGGGGTTGAGTGTCATTGGTTTCAAGTTGCCATTTCAATTCTAGGGATTTGAGGTAGTCATCCTGAGAACCACCTTGTTCCCTTAGTTGTGCCTGGTCAATAACACTGAATTTAAATGCATGTCCTGGGTTTCCTTTGACATGTTTGGCCAAGGAATTATGTTCATCCCCCTTTCTAATGTTGTATTGATGCATCGACTCTCTGCCTGAAGGTTCTCTTAGTTTTACCAATAAAGTATGTGGAGCAATCAGAACAGACAGCTAATATCAAATGTCAAATATTTGATTCCTCCACACAAAATTACACTAATCCACATCTATCAATGTTGGCAACACATTTGCCATTCTTTTAGCTATTACAAAAATTTTATAATCGTTTAAAATTGAGATGGATATATATGAAGCTGGCTTTGAAAGGGTCTACCTTCTTTGAGTAATATAGTTACCACAGTTCTACTGCAAGGTGCTGGTTCTGCCTTCTTTTTAAAATACTATTAACCAAAAACCATCTGGCTCTTCATCACTTTCTTCCTTCCCAACTTCCAAACTTCCACAGGAATACCGCCCGTTTCTGGAGACTTCCCAGGAGATTAATTATACATGAATGTTTTTATCTCATCCACTCTTGTCTTAACTACTAGTTTTTGAGCCTCATCTTCCTCTAACATTGGCATAATTAAGTCTTCAATAAATACATCTATTTGTGCTCTTTCTTGGTTTTAGCATATAAATGTTCATAAAATTTCTGAAATATCCACATTATTTCTATAACTGAGACTATGTATGTCTTGATGCTCATGACACCAATGTCTTGTTTCTTATAGTCTGATGTGATGTTTAAAAAGCAAATTGGCATGACAAAACAGAAATACCATAGCTCTTTAATTCTTAAGGGGAGTACAGAGAGAGTTTCTACAACAAAGTAGTATTTGGTGATAATATTATTTGTATCATATATGCTTTATCTTTGAAAAGAAAGAATATTTTTTATATACTTGAAATCATCCAAAATATTGTCATGATTTATGTTAATAACCAATCTTATAGAAGGGGAAAAAAAAACGATACCAAGATATAGTGCAGCTCCAATTGTGTATTAACTCAGAAGATTAACAGATTAATCTACTGAGTTAATACACAAAACTCCACTCCCTAGAAGCTCTCTTTACCCTAGAGAATGCTGACGTCTGTGCAGTCATTGAGACATGGTTTAAAGCCATGGAGAGCACATCAACTGTGCTAGGTTATAATGCCTTCCACACATTTAGGCCAGCTACTTCACATGCAGGGACTAAAGGTGGAGGTGTCTCTATATACATCAAAGATAAACATACTTCAAGGCTGGTCAAACAGGACAATGCAGTTGAGCTGCTCCATGTTCAAATCACCAGAGGCAAAATCCAATACCACTTCCTTGCAAGCTACAGGTCCCCCCCCTCTATGACCCAAGAAACCCATACCATGCATTTAAACTTATTAGAAACACTAACCATCCAACCCAACACCATATTCATGGATAACTTTAATTACCCCACTACTAACTGAGAATCCTATACAGCACGAAAATGTGCATGCACAGATTCCTGGATTTTGTAAACACAAACTCCCTGGACCAGATAGTCACTAGACCAACCAGGGGTTCAACCAAACTGGATCTGGTCCTCACTAATATGGGAGAGTGCTGTATAGCCCCTATGGAATATTCAGAAAGAATCTAAGGTTAACCTCCTGCTATTAAGTGAGAATTTGGCAAAATTTCAAGCTGCCATAAACCCTGAGAATACTGCTGCCTATGCATAACAGTTCACAGAAACCCTGTACAAACATGTTAATAGCTGCATAGAGGCAGCTGTATCCACCAGGAAGAAGTACAGAACTAACTCAAAAAACATGCCATTCCTGGTGGAATCACAAAATCAATATGTTGCATAACAAGAAAATCATGACAAAAATTAGGAGGTGCAGCACCCAACAGGATAAAAGCACTCTTATCAAACAAACAATTCAGAGGACAAAAAGTCTACCAAAGCCAAATTTGAGGCAAGTCTGGCCTCCCAGACTAAGGACAACTACAAGGCATTCTTTAGCAATGTCCGTGTATGCAAATCTCATTGCAAATGACGCCACCTATACTGAGCCAGAAAACCTAGCAAACCTCTTGGCTGATAAATTCAGCTCCAACTCCCCCCCCCCCCCCCCTCAACCTTGCCTCAGGAAATTCAGCTCCAACTTAATCCCTCTCTCCAGTTCAATCTTCCTTTAGGAAATATCATCAAATATAACTCCCCCTACTATCACTAGGGAACAGGTCCTTAATTGTCTCTAAGACCAAGAACACTGCATCGATGGGTCCAGATAATATTGCAGGACGCCATCTAAATAGCATGAAACATGACCTATCAGGACCTCTGGAATTACTATTTAACTGTAGCCTCCAAACAGGTTTCTTGCCTCATGAATGGATAAAGGGAACAGTCATCCCTCTGCACAAAGGTGGGCAATCTACAGACCCAGAAGTCTCACTAATCTTGTATGTAAAGCCATGGAAAGAATTAACATGGAGATGATCAACAGAGATATAGTAAACCTCCATACACTGGACCCAACCCAGTTTGGTTTTGTCAAGGGCAGTCATGCCTACTCAACCTGGTGGACTTTTTTGAGGTGGTCAACAAAGCAATGGATGAGAGCAAAATTGTTCTATCTGCCTGCCTTGACCTGGCCAAGGCATTTGACACAATACCCCACTCAGGCATTGTTGACAAACTCAAGAGGATAGGTACAAACCCACCTGTCACCTGGTGGATAGCCAACTGGCTCACAGAAAGGACCCAGGAAATTAGACTTGGGGAGTCCACCTCTACAAAGAGGCCAGTAACAAGAGGATTCCCCTCAGGGATCAGTCCTTGGGCCGCTCTTTTTGGCATTTACTTCTCAAAAGTCAAGGCCAATGTCAATAGTCTCTGGCTGATTAAATCTGCAGATGTTTGCAAATTATGAGTAGTCACTGAATCTCAAACTGACACAAATGTTCTCCACGAACTGCTGACAGAAACAACTGGTGTCAGAACCATGGACTAAATCTAAATGCCAAGAAATGCATAATAGTATCCTTTGTGAAGTCATCCAACCCTGGTAACTATCATAATGACAACACACCCTTTAGAGTTCACTCAGTGGTCAGGGGACTCACGGACACACAATGATAGTAATCTAGCCTTTGACCATCATGTCTCTACTTTGGTGAGGAAATCATTCTGATGTACAACTTATAAACAAAGGTATGGCATCTAAGTCCAAGGAAGTCATTGTTCCACTGTATTCGGCATTCATCAGACCTATCACTGAGTACAAAGCCCCCTTTGGCATGTGCCTAACCAGGCATATCACACAACTGGAATGTCCACAGAGATTCCTCACTAAAGGAATACAGGGTGCAAGTAAAATGTCCTATGCAGACCGCCTCAGGGCTCTATCCCTGTATTGTCTCCTACAGGCTTTTGAGGGGAGATCTATGCCTGGCATACAGGGTATTGTCAGACCCCACTCTGATGACCCTCCTTCATATCCACAACACAAACAGCACCAGAATTACCCATTCTAAAGACTTAAATAAATAGGACCTGCTGGAGATATAGGTATGTATCCCAGAAACTACCGCATCTACGGAACAAGCTCCCCATCCATGTGAAGCAGAGTTCCTCCCTAACCCAATTCAAGTGCAAGTTGGACAATTAGATGGGAAACCGGAAATTCATCCCTGGTTTGGCACCTATGTCTCTAATGGACACAGGTAACCTGTAAATGGCTCATCTCTCATGCCCATGCTTACCATTGACCAAGGGTATCAGAACTTGTCAGATTTAGGATGCATAGCTAGGCTTAAAAAGGCCTTTGTGGTTGTCAGCCTTGTAAATACCTATGAATCTATGAACATGTATTAAGGTTTTGGTTTTTAATTTTATTAAATTTTAAATTACACAGCGTACCAAATAAGAATTACTGATATTAATGAACTTGCTAATGTTTGGTCAACATTATATCATTTGCAAAGAGTAGAATTAAAATTATAATCAACTAAATACCCCTTAACACATATACTGCCTCTGACTGCATTTCTGAAAGGCTGAAAAGGTTAAAGCAAATAACACTAATACAGGGCAACTCTGCTTTGCTCCTTCCACAAGTTTAACTCCTGAAGAGATGTGAACAAAATTTTACACAAATTATAACTGTTAAACATACTCAACAGGTGAAACAAATTTTAATATTCTATAAAGGTAAGACCAATTAATTCAATCTAAATATTTTTCAGTATCCAAGCTGCTTACTGAAATGTTGCATGTTTATATTCTCTGCAATCCAAGATGCAAGTTTTTTACTTAATACAAAAGACTGGTCTTCATGAAACAAGTTTGGGATAAATCTATTAATTATGCTATCTAGAAAAAGCATAAATAACCCAGTAATGACAACGGGACAGTATTTTAGTCTAAGTAAAATATTGTTCCTCTGCCATTAGCGAGAGAGCACACACATGTGGGCGCACTGTCGCATCTCCTACACACATACACACATGTAGTCTGTGAAAGTTGGATACAAAGATCACTGTTATTATATATACTGCAGCCTTTATCTAGGCGATGTATTTTAGCCATTGGTAAGGTCAGTCTCTGTTACTTGTCTTAAGTGGATCCAGGATAAGCAGACCTATTCAAATGCAGTAAATCATTAACACAATTTGTACTACTGTCCAACACAGTTTTTCTTCTAAAGTGCATTACACATATTCACTTACCAGCAATACAGAATTTAAAACATTCACAATAATGATAAAGTTGTAATTAAACTATACTGTATTAAAGATTCTTGGCTGGGGTGCCTTCTGTGCGGAGTCTGCATGTCCTCCCTGTGTTTGCGTGGGTTTCCTCCGGGTGCTCCGGTTTCCACCCACATCTCAAAGACATGCAGTAGGTGGATTGGACACTCTAAATTGGCACTAGGTGTGTGTGTGCCTTCTGTGGAAGGTTGGGCGCCGGGCTGTCAACTTGACACCATAAAACTCCACTACCAATCATGAGCGGACAGATGATCCGCTGTGGCGACCCCTAACCCCTAAAAGCCGAAAGAAGAAAGGGCATAAATAACATAGGATTAACATTCAATCAAATAACAATGTCTTTACAAATCGTACCATAAGGAATCTTTTTGTTTTTAAAGGAACTATCATGTAATACTGCCATAAAGATGACATTTTATCATCTTTAAGAATATGACTGAAACATCTATTGTCAAATGTTAATTTAATTAGGAAATATTTTACAATTTGGGCAAGATAACATCAAGGCACATGGCTTTATTATCTGAATTTAGTGATTTGTTCTAGTATCTCATGAGTGGTTATCTCTTTTTTTCCAAACTAGTTATATTTTTTTCTGTAAAGTGTCAAGAAAATTATATGGCACTTGTTGCTTTCTTTCATTTTATTAGAATGGTTACGTATTCTCAAAATAAGATTCAATATGAAATGTCATCATTAGCACTACATACACAATTACTACTCCTAGCAACATGCATGTCCTTCTTAATACAGAGAATATTCCAAGTCTAGTTAATTTGTGCAATCCTGCTAAAGTTAGGGAACAATTAAATTCAAATTTAAAACAAAAATATGTTTTGTGTGCTAATACTCGATATTATGCAAGTTTTAATTTTAAAGCATGTCTAGAAATACTCTTTCACCCCTTTGGACCTTCAGTGAGTCTATCTAAATAGGCAAAACTACGTTTTTCTCTCTCCCACTTCATACCGAAATTCCTGTTTGTATCACACTAACTTATATTTAATTTCTCTAAACTGGCAAAAATGTCTCTATTAAATCAAATGTCATACAAGTTTTGCCCAACCTTAACAAATGCTTTCACATTAAGCCTAATTTGGTATAATCATTTAAATTACAGAATGACTTATTCTTTTTTATTGTGTTATTTTTGAGAATTGTAAAATTCTTCTTCTTAAAATGTTTATGAAATACTTTGGGGCTTCTCCCCCAGGGTATCTGCTGAAAATGGGCACCTACCTAGTCAAACTTCCCAGTAGTTAAATATCAGTAAATAAACAAAAGTCACATCTGTTATAGTTCAGTTTTCCTGCGTGTTCAATAACTGTTTATTCTGCATTTTTATTTTATGTTGACATCATCCTATGATCTCCTCACAAATATAGCATTTTAAAAGATCCTACAGAATTTATTCTTTATTACCTTACTTTTCAGTGAAAAGGAGAAAAATATTTAGATCATTAAAAAAATAAACCTGGAATTGGTATAATTAAAAGTTGTGTTCTTACCATAACTAGGCATCTGTGCTGTCCATTTTCATTCTTCCTCAACGTATGGACTCGGATCCTACTTGGCTACTTATTCTCAACTTAGGATGCAGCTATCGAGCTCCTCCCTCTCTACCCACACAGTGCTCTACTGCATCCCCAAAGCCTCAGACAGAGTTTGCTGCCCTATCCCCATAGTAAAACAGACAGGAATAGTTTAATAGAAAGACAGGACTCAGAGCTGGAATTGTAGGTTCCAATATAGTCCAACAGGTTACTCCAGGAACGTGGATGGAAAATGGATGGGAGGGAAGTTGAGGAAGAATGAAAATGGACAACACAGATGCTCATTTATGGTAAGGACAAAACTTTTAAATCTGATGTTGTCCTCTTCATTCTTCAACGCATGGTACAGAATCCCCATCTACGATGATCTTGGGTGGCCCTCATGAAAGGATATTCCAGAGTACCACCCAACCAAAGGCGGCTCTGTTTCTAGAAATAATATCCAATTCATAATGAGCAACAAAAGTATGAACATTGGACCATGCAGCTGCAGCACAAATGTTGTCAATAGATGTTCTTGACCAAAAAGGAGATGATGTGACTATGGATCTGGTTGAATGAGCCTTGGGAGGTCTAGATAATGTCATGCCTTTCTGAGAAGAAATTAAGGAAATACAGTCTGATATCCATTTTGCTAGAGTGTCTTTGGATACTGGAGAACCTATTGTTTTTGAAGAAAAGGAAACAGAGTTGGTCTGATTTTCTGAACTGCCTTTTCTTGTGAAGATAAAAATGTAATTGTCTGTACACATCAAGGAGATGCAGCATGTACTCTCCTTTATTGGAGAGAACTGGAAGGAAAACTGGTAAATGGACGGATTGGTTAACTAATGTTATTCTGAGAAGCCATTTTATGAAAAAAGGAAGGATTAGTCCGCAAGGAAACCCCATCCTTATGAAAACGTATTTAAGGAGATTTTGAAGACAGAGCCTGGAGTTCAGATATTCTCTTTGCAGATGTGATAGCTGCCAAGAAAACGGTTTTCCATGACAAAAACTTCAGATCAGATTTAGCTGAAGGGTCAAAAAGTTTGTGTTAGGCCTTGTAGTACAACTGTCAGATCCCAAGGTGGTGAGGGATTCCTTTTACTGAAGGACTTAGAATAAAAATTCCTTTCATGAAAACTTTACATCGTTTAGACAAAGCCAGAGAAAAATGTCTGTTTCCCATCAGAAGATTTAAAACCTCTGCCAGCTGAAGTTTAACTGTAGAGAAACTAGCTCCTTCCTCAAAAAGCATTGTCAAGAACTGGAGAATCACAGAGACTGGGGCAGAAAAAGGGATCAATGTGTTTATTCAAAGCACAAAGGGGGAATATTTTTCCATTTGCTTTTGTATACTTTTTTAGTGGATTTATTTTGAGAAGCCAGAATAATATCACGTAACGGGGACGAAATCCTGGGTTGTATAACTATTACTGGAAGTGAAGAAACCATGTGGTTAGTCTTAGGACTCAAGAATGTTGGGATACTGCATCCCTCATGAGTGAGACAGGAGATCCAGAGTTGGCTCCAGTATCCATGGAGGATAATGAAGATGAGACCATAGAAGGGGAACCACACTTGCAGAGGCCAGAAGAGGGCAATGAAGATTACTGAGCTCTTCAGCCAGTTTACTTTCTGTAAAAATGTGGGAATCAGGGGAAAACGAGGGTGAGCATAAGGAGACCAAAGGGCCAAGTGTGAACTAGAGCACATCTCAATGGCTCCCACTGAGGGGGGATCAGAGCATATTACCTGCTGCACTTATTGTTGCAGGAGTGGCAAATAGGTCACAGCAAGGTCAGCCACAATGCCAGACTACCATCTCTGCCACAGTTTGATTGAATGAACATTAGTGAGGCACCAAAATGGATCTGCTTAGTTTGTCTGATAGCATTCCCCAGCAAATCCATCGTAATTACAAAATGGTCTGATGAGATCATCCATTCCCATAGTCTCATAGCCTCTCCGCAAAGGGGATAAGATTGAGTTCCTCCTTGTTTGTTGATGCACCAGACTAGTGGCATTTTGTCAGTCTGAATTGCAAGAGTCCCCAGTGGGAGAACATCTTGATATGCCTGCAGCGCTAACAGAACTGGTCTCATCTCTAGAAAACTGATTTTTTTTTTCAAACACCTTTACTGAATTATCACTTGTGACATAGGCAAATTTACATTCACATAAAAGTAATCACACTACAATTAACAAACATTATACTTCAGATATATTGCTATATATCATATAAACTAAGCAACATTACATAAATTCAATTCCTGCTTTTTTGTAAGCAAGAAACATCTTTATTAAAAACCATCAGTTACTACACAGGCAAACATGCACTTACATAAATGAAAATAAACCACACAGACATAATCCTAATTACAAGCATTTTACATCACAAATCATACTGACACTCCCAGCTGCAAACATTATACATCACTTATCTACCCAATCTTTTTCAGTCAATCATTACGTAGCTCATGCTGCCTTTTAAACCTCATTCCTTCCTTGCATGTATTGTTCCCACAATTCTCACTTTTCCCTATGTAGTTTGCCTTCTACCCTTTTCTAAAGATCTCAACTCCAGTTTTAACTCTGTTACTATATTCACTTCTTCTAGAATACTTGGTTAGACTTTGATTTCCATTTTTTATTAATTCCATTTTTGGCAGCCACCATTATTAGACACAGCAAGGCCTTACCATGCTTAGGCAATTCTGATTCTGTATCATAGCTCAGAAATATCATCTCCCTCATCAGACCAATCTGCTCACCCATCTCGTAACAGTGCAATCTGTAGGGAATCCATGAAGTCTGCCAATTCACCGCACACCCAGAAAATATGTTCCCAATTACATCCTTCTTCCCCATCACACCTGCAACATTTGCTATTTCCCTGAGGAAAAGTACTCTGGGGTCTACTTGGGATATAGAAATATCTATGCAAACATTTCCAGGCAAAAATCCTAAACCTTCTAGATTTTGTTGCATATTTGGGAGACGTACATATATATTCTATTTCTGGGTGAATTGCTTATCAAGTTTCTCTTCCCCATCCCTTCTAACCTCCTCTGACTGATTCTTATATTTATCATGGAATATTTTATATGCTCTACTAATTCTTCCTTTAACGGAAGCTTCTGTTCTAGATTTTGCTAAAAACTCTACCAGTGCTGCTCTTTCATGTAGGACCCCCCCCCATTTCTTTCTCTTTGCCTATACTCTGATATCAATCCCTGACTGGAAAGGACATCTCTAACCTGCAGTCCAAATAAATTCTTGGCATCTTCACATTCTATCATCGTTCCTTCTCTAGTTATTTGTTCTAAATACCTTAGTTCCTTTGCCAGTTTTTCTCCAATAAATTCCAGCCCCCTATTGTCTACATCACTAATTGCAGTCCTCCCTATCGGCAGAATCTCTTTTCTCCAATCCCGTGTTAGCTTAGTTCTTAGAATACTTTTTGCTACCTTATGGATGTAATGTTCTGTAGGATTATAGTTATTCGCCTTAAAGGCGTGCATCCAAAATCCCAGTCTCTCGGTTTCTTGAGCTTCCCCCCGTTTCATCATCATCTCTTTCCACTTTGAAATACAGTTTTCTGTTTGTGCTATGTAAAGGAGTCTTAACTGTGCAGCTCTGAAATACTCACAAATTGCGTAAACCCAATCCGCTTTGTTCTACTGGAAGAACCAGCTTACCCTACTTGACTCATGCCATCTTCTCCTCACAGATGAAGTCCTTCAGTTTCTCATTAATTGTTATCCACAACTTCTCCTCTGGTTGACAAAAACATGCCTCACCCGAGTACAAGACTAAAGGAACTAAAAACATTTTAACTGCTTGTACCTTATTATCCATATAACAAAGCTTCTATTTTCTCAGTTTTTGTATTATCTTTTGTTTGGTCTCTTCCCACATATCCTTAAGCTGCCACACTAGAAATCATTTTTAATCCATACTCCTAGATACTTCATTTTATCATGTCGCCATAAATATGGATATTCCTGAACCAATTCTGTGTGAGTACATAATTTACAGCTATTGCCTGTGTTTTAACTTCATTCATTTGTATCCCAAATAAGATCTGAAACTATCTCAAAAAGTTCCACAGCACTTATGTTTCTTTCAGGTTCTGTCAAGTATAAAATAATATCTGCAAATAAAGCCAGCTTTTCTTGACTACCTTGAGTCCCTTATTTTCTTTGCCAATGATTCTAAATATAATGCACATAATAAAGGGGAAAGAGAACACCCCTGCCTGGTTTCTCTGCTCAAGCAGAAATTATCAGAGAGGACCTCGCCCACTTTAATTTTCACCTCCAATCCCTCACATACCCTCTTTATCAACCTTATAATTTTTTCAGGAAATGCAAATGCTTCCATTTCTCTGCTCATAAAGTCCCAGCTTACTATGTCAAATGCTTTCTTTACATAAAGGCCCACAAACAACAATGGTGTTTTCATACATTCTGCTTCCCGCTGAATCGTTAATGTTGTCAAATGTTTGCCTCCCCTCCACAAAACCACATTGATCCATATCTATCAGTTTTGGCATTACTTTTGCCATTCTTTTAGCCATTATACCTGTCATCACTTTATAATCATGGTTTAGTATTGAAATGGACCTGTGTGAAGCTGGATCTGATGGATCTTTACCCTCTTTAGATATTACAGCTACCACTGCTTTCTTCCAGGATGTTGGTACTTCTCCTCCTAAAATACCGATAAACAAAACTTTCCAGATCTTTATTAATTTTCCTTCCTAGCTTCCTAACTTCCACAAGAATACCATCTATTCATGGAGACTTTCCTGTAGATTGGTTATACATCACACTTTTTATCTCATCTCCTTTTATCCAAATAGTTAGCAATTGAGCCTCATCCACCTCAAACCTTGGCATATTTAATTCTTCCATAAATATTTCCATTTGTATCTTTTCTTGATTTTAATATTTCTCTGCTTTATAGAGACTCTCACAGAATTTATGAAACACCTCTACAGGATCTCTTGTGACATTCCTTGTTTTAGGCTCCCTAAGTTTGGCGAGAGCCCTTTACACTTTCAGTTGTTTTAATTGTTGTGCTAAAAGTTTTTGTGCTTTTGTGTTATTATCAAAAACAGTTGATTAACAGCAACCTTTATAAACTCATGCATATTATTGAGGTAACCCCTTATTTTCTGCCTAACATTCATCCTCCTCTTGTTCTGTAAGATTCCCCCTGTTCTGCAATACTTTAAGATTTGTCAGTCCCTCTAAATAATTCTTGTTACTTAACCACAGCTCCCTTTCTTTTATTTCCACCCTATTTTTAAACTCCATCTTAATATTATCCCACTCCCTAGCTATATTTTCAGAAGTTGTTTCTATCCTCTCCAAGACCTCCTGAATAATCTCCACTACCCCTTCCTTAAAAATTCATCTCTTTTCAACAAATAGGTGGGAAAATGTCAATGTCTCTCCTGTGCTTTTATTTTAGCTATTATTGGCACATGATCTGACAGTTATTAGGAGAGTATCAAGACCTCCAATTAAATGCACATGTTCCCGTGAAATGTAAATTCTGTCTAGCATAGCCCAGTTTTTATATCTTGGGGAATAATATGTAAATTCACTCCAAACTCCTATTACTGAATTCACGTCTTCCATAAAAAATATTTTCATAAACTATTTCAAAAATCTACCCTCCTTTGTTATATTTTCCCTTTTTTGCCCCCAAAACACATCTTCCCTACTGCAATTCAAATTCCAATCCCCACCTATAAGTAATAGTCCTTGCTGAAAACTTATTTTTCCCAGAATTTTAAGCTGCATTATAGTACTTTAAGACGGAAAGTAAATATGTTCCAGTGTGATCCTCCTCCCTTGCCAGCAGCCCCTTTGCACTACAAATATGCCATTATGATCTGTTTATCTTCTTCTATCACTATTGGAGCTCCTCTTGCAATTGATACAAGTACTCCACGTCTCCTCTGGCCCAGGTATTCTGCTGAATAACCATCCTGAAAACCTTTCTTTATCAAATTCAAATGTTCAGTTCTTTCTAAGTGGGTCTCCTGTAACATATCTACTTGTACTCTACATTTTTAATATAGTTCACTACTCTTTTTTTTTTTTTTGTAATTATCTGAGAGGCTATTTACAAGACACTACAGAAAGCATCATTGCGTTAAAAAGTTATTCCCACCTTTTTTGTTAATTGTCTAGTTCCAGCTTTTGTGTTACATGCATACACTGTTTGGTAGGTTAATCTTTTATACATTGTTTCTTGTCATATCCATTTAAGCATGTGTCACATCTTATAAAACTTTTTGTTTTATTGAAAGCCATCAAAAAAAAAAAAAAACACACACCCAATACCCCCAAACCTATTAACGTAATACTAACACACAAAACTATGTATGCCTTCAAATATTAAAGCTTTACCCTCCTAATAGGAACAAAAGTCCCAAATTGACAGCCACACTCACAAACTTCTGCTAACCTAAAAGAAAGGTTATCCATGCTAAGACGCATGGTGCAGCATGTACTTCTACTAAGTGCTGATTGGTTTTGCCTTTTATTTATAGCTTACCCAGCAGGGAAAACCCCAGAATGCATTCAGAGAAAAGTAACTACCTTGGGAAAGCCCTGAATGCTTTCAACGAACATTATCCACCTTGGGAAAAACCCTTAATGCTTTCAGAGACCATCATCTCCTAGCCAATTTCTCTTTTTTTTTTTTTTGCTCACTCTCCACCAGACTGTAACCAGTTTCTCTTTATCAGATGGTCTCCATGGAGACAGGAGAACCAGCCAGCCAGTTTCTCATCAGATTGTTTCCATGGAAGCATGAAGACCAGCTGCAAAACTGTTACTGAGCATACATGTACTTGCTAGAAAAAAAGCCTCATAATGAATACATGTTCTTTTTCATTTACTTGCTCTCTCTTAAAACTTGTTACTAAAACAATCCCAGGTCTTTAATATAGTCATTCCCCCATGCAAGAATGAGAAAAAGCACATTAAGTTTTCTTTTATCATGACTTATTATGAGGCTTTTTTTTTTACATTGCAGCGCCTACCTTTCTTAAAACTGAAGAAAGGCAGAAGGGAGAAAGAAAAAAAAAAGAACAGCGGCATCCATTTACAATCCCCACTACACTTAAAAATAACTGAAAAAACTTTATAATGTAAAGAAATCACATGCCAAAAAATTAGTACTATTTAAGGAAAAAAACGTCAACTATCTCCCTTCTCTTCCCTTCCCCAAAGCACTTTTCTGAACATTAATGACAAAGTAGGGCATATGTTTTAAGAGTTCCCCACATCCAACAAATTCTTGAAAAAGTCCAATATTTCCAGATTTTCTTGTTCTGTCTTATTTCACAAATGTATTTACTGCATTGTAACCCACATCAAGTTACTGGTTTTATTACTGTTCATCTCCAAAATCCTGTCTCTTGATTCTTTTAGTCAACTATCACGCTCCCTTCCTTCTCTCCAACATTTTCCATGGAAAACTTAGAAAAGATTTCACAGGTATATTCCCTCTGTGGCCTTTATTACCAGAGAACAAGAAGCAGAATTTCCTTCTGTTTCACAGCTTACGTTTTGTCGGACAAACTTTAGTATTTCCTACTTATCATGTACTTCATCAAAAAATGATTTCATCCCTCCAGGGAAGAACACTTTAAAGACAGCTGGGTACAACAGTTTGAATCTCACACCTGCATCTCAACATTCCCTGAATAGTGGAATAAATTTGCTCCTCTTCTGTCTGGTGTACAATGTACAATTATTCTCCAAAAACACTCTGCTGTCTCCCACTTTTAATATTTTGTCTTTCTGCTGTAGTTTTGTCAGAATCAACTCCTCCTGCTAGCTAGCAGGATTGCATCTTAAATATTACAAGTCTAGGTTGCTTTCTTATAGCCAGGTTTGCAGCATACATATGATGTGCCCTTTCAACAACTCCTGCTGTGGAATACCAGTCCAGCTGTTTATCTGTGCTTTCATAAAATTAATGCAGTCTGTTTTTTGCAGCTTCTTTGGTATAGCTGAAAATCTCAGGTTTTCCCAACATGTTCTGTCTTCTAAATCTATTATTTTCTGAATCATCTCTTCCAAAGCAGTCTCATTCAGACAGCGTTTTCTTCATTTCAGTCTCTGATTTTTACAGCTTTATCATTTCATCTGAATCTGTTTAAAGATTCTTCCAGTTTTTCCAGCCTTTTGCTGTTTGTGTTGATATACTTCATCACTGTTTTGTTTATTTTAATCAGGTTTGTATGCAGTTGTCTTGCATCTTCCTGTAGGTTACTGGAAGTCATGTCTGAAGGTTGCATTGTGTTTTTGCTGAACAGCTGCAGAACTTTCTCCCCAGTCACTTTGTTTCTTCCTCACTTTTTGCAGCTGATTTTTCCAGGTCTTCCGTACTTCTGTATTCCTGGCATTCAGGCAGTCCACTTAATAGCCAGTTACTGAAATTTACCCATAAACACAAGTCTACTGGCCTTCTCTGCTTTCACACTGGGAGAACTAGAAATAAGCTGTTACTCAATGTGCAGCCATCTGGGAAGTCCCATCTCTAGGAAACTGATATGCAATTTGGTCTCTTGGGGGAACCACATTCCTTGGACCTTTCTTCCCCAGAAATGCCCCCCTTTCCCAAATGGAAAGAGTCTGTGGACACTGTGGCCATAGGGTCTGCTAGAACAAAGTGTCTGTCTAGATATAGATTGCCCAATTGTACCAACTATCAGATGCATTTGCAAACTGCGGTGAAGCCGACTGGAATGGATAGGTGTTGCTACAGAATGGACCACTGTAAAACGCGCACAAAGAAGCGTGCCAAAGGAAGTAGTACAATGGCTGCCGCCATGGAAGCTAATGTCTGCAATAGTGGGCTTGCAGTAGGAACTGAATGAGCAGGGAGAAAATGGACTTGACTCCTTATAGTTGAGATATGATGAGGAGGTAAGAAGGTTATCTGTTTTGTCATGTCTATAACAGCCTAATGAACTCCAGGCTCTGGAATTGGGTTAGGTTTGACTTGGCACAATTTGCAGTTATGCCCAAAAAATTGCACATCTGGACCAAATAGCCACAGGCATGTAGAAGGAGATGCTTGGAGGGGACAGTGAGGAGCCAATCGTCTAGATATGGAAACACCTGGAGTCCCTTTAGTCTCATGTGAGATGCAACTACTGCAATGCATTTTGTAAACACCCTGGGGTCTGTGGTGAGACCAAAGGGTAGTACTCTGAATTGGTAATGACGGTCTATCAGTTGGAAGTGAAGAAGTCTTTTGGATCACCTTTCTATTTTGATATGATAGCATGTATATTGAGGATCTATAATGCACATCCAATCGTCCTTGTGTAGAAAAGGTAGAATGGGCTGGACTG
Source organism: Protopterus annectens (assembly GCF_019279795.1). Taxonomy (NCBI): domain Eukaryota; kingdom Metazoa; phylum Chordata; order Ceratodontiformes; family Protopteridae; genus Protopterus; species Protopterus annectens. The sequence continues at coordinate 882,291,273 of NC_056744.1, read as the reverse complement.
TGACCATTCAGAACTTTGCTTTCTTTATGTACTGATTTAAGTTGCTTACATCCAAAATGAGTTTGAGGTCCCATGTTTTCTTTGGCACTAAAAAGAAGCATGAATAAGTTCCGAATTCCACCTGGTCTGGAGAGACCTTTTGGATGACTCTCTTGTCTAGCAGCTTCTAGATTTCTTATGTTGCTTCCTTCCTTTTACTGGGTGGAACGTTGGGTATTTTCTTCCCTTTGCGAGATGGAGAAGGGAACATGGCATGCAATAACCCCATTATTATTATGCTTAGCACCCATATATCTTGAGTTATACTTGCCCAGGCATTTGGGTGCAAAGACAAGACCCCCAACTGCCTCTAGAGTTTGACAGTTGGGCAGTGCTAGAAGGGCCTATCCAAAAAGAATCTCTAAAGCCCTGATTCTGCAGACCCCCTTTGCCTCTAGAGTGATGTCTATCATTGAAATTTCCTCCTCTGCCTCTGGAGGAATTGTCATGACATCGATCTTGGAAAGGTCTCTAAGATTTCTGAACTAAATTTTCTTCCCACCTTTGATTTCTAGAAAAGGTTCATTGAGGCATTGAAAACTTGAATTCTATGGCAAACAGAGTCCTTCCATCTTTGTCCACTGTGAGTAAGCATCTCTTTCACTGATGGCTCAAACAAGCAAGTCCCATTAAATGGGGTGGTAATAAAAGACATCTTAAAGGGTTCTGGAAAGAAGCAAAGACACATCCAGGCATGTCTCCTCATGGCAATACCTGACCAGCTGGTTGTGAAGTGCCTTTAGCTGTGTGACAGATCAACCTCATCAAAGCAATGGATATAAACAAAACAGTGGCCAGTTGACAGGACATCTATTTGAACTCCTCAGCAGACATGGCCTCTGACAGACTATTTGAAAGCTCCTTGGTCAAATCTCTCTGAAACAGAGTGAAATGTGCTAGGTAAATTAATGACCTCAGGGAAATGGTCGTAGAGGCAACAACTCACTTTCCAAACCTGCCCAACATGCTAGACTCCCTATCAAGCAGATGGATAGCAGAACTCTGCTTTGCTAGCTCTTTCTTGGTGGCTACCACCACCACAGTATCAACTGGGACCCCTTTGCCCCAGTGTTGTCTGTTGGTCAAGCGGCCAAAAACTTTTTGGGCCTTTTAGGGAATGGGTTCGACAGCAACCAGTTCCTTCTCAACTAAATCAATAAGTTTGTCTGCCGTAGGAGGACCCAAGACATAGACGGGCCAGAGCCAAAGCCTCCAAAAACACTGATTCGTCCGGTGAGGGGGTCTGGGAAGAGCAGCCACCTTTATGTTTCAAAACGAAAAGCTTGCTAGGAAATCCAAATAAAGGTCTGAAACCCAATTGTAACACTTTATTCAAAGCGAAGACAAAAAAAAGCAGAGTCACAAATCCAAAAGCTTAATGCCACAAAGTTACATACGTTCTCGACCCTAGAGATGCTACACCTGGAGGGCTTTCAGCTGCAATTCACATTTATGTTACAGGTTCTCTAGAATATCTCCAAAGGAAAAGTCATCTGGTGGTGATCTGAAGGAACTCTCGCCTTCAATAAAATTGGTATCCTCCGTGACAGACTCCAATGGGAACAATGCGTCTCCTTTTACATGTTCTCTTCCAATGTACCTCCTCTCTGGGATATTCAGGTGTGTTCATAGGTTCATAGGTTCATACTAGGCTATCTGCCCAAGGGCATTTATAAGCCTAGCCCATAGTTATGTGGCTTTCGCCACCACTTTAGTTTGAATAAAACTATGCCTATTTTGCTGTACCTCTGTCAAGCAGTGACACTGAAGTAATCCCTGGGGTATATCTGCGATCCCCCATCCATTGGTCAAGATTCCTCTTGAACAAGGCCAGCGAGGTGCTCTGCCTCACATGTACCGGGATTTTGTTCCACAGCATAGGGAGTCTCTGGGTGATGAATCTGTCCCTCCAGCACGTTCTATTAATAACCGTGTCAAGGTTTAAGTCTCCCGCCCTTGTGCTTCTGAGGGATCTAGATTTTTTGAGGTGAAGCATATTCATCAAATCTGGGTTTGACATGGCCTTATATGTCAGGCACAGGTCACCTCTGAGCAAGCGGTATGAGACTGAATAGAGCTGGAGTTCTTTTAGTCGGGCAGCATAAGACATATTTTTGAGATCCTTTATCCTTTTGGTGAGGAACTTTTGGGGCCTTTCCAGCTGCTGCAGGTGTCGGGTCAGATACATTCCGAATGGGGCATTGTACTCAATCATAGGTCTAATGAGTGATGAGTACAGGGGGACGATGACCTCCCTTGATCTAGATGTGAATCCCTTCATGATCAGGTGGGCAATGTAGAAGGTTTTCCTAACTACTTTAGCAACATGAGTGTCAAACGAAAGGCTACTGTCAACCTGGGTCCCCAGATCCCTGATGACTTCTTCTGTGCTCAGTGTATATGGTAGCTAGGGGTAACCTTGTTTTTCCCGAAGGGTATGACTATGCGTTTCTTGGCGTTTAACTTTAGGCCATGGCTCTGGCACCAGTTATCCGTTTCTGTGAGGCCCTTCTGAAGGATATCTGTGTCAGATGTGTTTTCGACTATGGCGCCCAGTTTGCAGTCATCTGCAAACTTTGTCAGCCATAACCCTCCTGTGTTTGCTTGTACTTCAGAAAAGTAGATGTCGAACAAGAGTGGACCCAGGACTGAGCCCTGTGGGACACCACTTGTGACAGGCTTTGAGTCTGACATGGCTCCAGCAACTCTGACCCTGTGGGTTCTGTCACTTAGCCAGTTTGCAACCCATCTTGTGATGTATGGGTTTACATTCAAGCTGATGAGTTTTTCGATGATACCTGAGTGGGGTATTGTGTCGAAGGCCTTTGCCAGGTCGAGGTAGGCTGTATGGACTGCCTTTCCCTCATCAATGGCCTTGGTGACTGTCTCAAAAAAGTCAACCAAGTTTAAAAGGCATGATCTGCCTTTGACAAAGCCAAACTGGGTTGGATCCAAAGTCTGTAAGTTCCCTATGTCTTTATTTATGAGTTCCATTATGATCCTCTCCATGGCTTTGCAGTAAGGCTTGTCAAGCTAATGGGACAGTAATTTCCAGGGTCGGTGGAGGCACCGCCCTTGTGAAGTGGGACCACAGTCGCCGTGCGCCACTCCTTGGGCGTATCCTGAGGTGAGGCTAAGATTAAACAGCTGTCCTAACTGCGGGTTTAATTCCTCATTGAGTTCGTGGAGCACACAGCCGGGGACACCATCCGGTCCCATGGATGCTGTGTTTTTTGCCTTGGAGAGAGCAGTTCTCACCTGGGCGTTGGAGATGTTTGGGGGCTACAATCCTCTGGTATAGATATCTCTCCTTTTGGGGGAGAAGTTTGCACTGAACCTGTCAGCCAGTATGTTGGCAATGTGTGTAGGTTCAGTAATCTTCACATCATTTTGAACTAATTCTGAGCATATCTGGGAGTTTCCTCCTAGGTTTCTAACATAGCTAAAGAAGGCCTTATGATTGTCTTTTGAGTCCTTGGCGATTTTTCTCTCAAAATTTGCCTTGGATGATTTTATGAGAGCTCTTAGTTTTTTTACTTATAATGATCAAAGGTGTCTTACCTTTCAAGGATTTTGCTCTATCTTGTAGTAGCTTCCTCCTTTTGTTGTAGAGCTTGTTTATGGCTGGGGTCCACCAGACTGGACGCTTGCCTTTGGTACAAAGAGTCTTAGTTTTGTTTGGGATTGCCTGATCCATGCAGTCCTGTAGGTACTGGTAGAAGGCATTTGTAAGTGATTCAGCGGTTTGAGTAATGTTGACCACTGGCTCAGGGGCCTTAAAGAAGACCACACTAGTTTTTAGAAGTGTGAAGTCGGCTTTTGAGAAGTTTTTCACTGTGGTCTTTTTTATTTCAGGTGGGGCGGATGAGGACCTCCAGCGAGATTAGTTTATGATCTGATCTCACCAGTGAGGGGTATACTTCCGGTGTTGAACATTGTGATCCCATGTTCATGATGATGAGATCAAGTATGTTTTCTCCTCTTGTGGGGATGGTGACTAGTTGTTCCATGGCATTTGAGTTTATGATCTCCAGGAACTTTTGGGCTAGAGTGTTTGGGCTTGAGTAGTGTTCCCAGTCTATATTAGGGTAGTTGAAGTCACCTAGTATGATGGTGTTTGGAGATACATTTATCCCCTCCAATGTTTTCAGGAAGGCCATGTGAGGTTCCTGAGTTTGAGAGGGTGGCCTGTAACATGCTACAAATTGCAGAGCAGTCTTGCCTATGGTTAATTGCACCTGGATGGTCTCAGATGCATCGTGCGTTGCCACCAACCTTGAGGTGTGGGTGTCCTTTATGAATATGGACACCCCCCCTCCTTTCTTGGTGTTGTCCGGATTTTGGGGCGGAGCATGATATGAGATGAAACCTGATAGTGCTGGGGTGCTCTCAGGAGCCTTGAACCAGGTTTCTGTCACAGCACAGACATCAATGTTCTCCATACTGAGAAGGGCCTCGAGTGCGTGCATCTTGAGATTGAGACTTCTGGCATTGAGCAGCATTACCCTTAGTTTTTTCCTTTTTTGTGTTCTAGGGTGGTAGGTTTAGAAAATGAGCCTTGCCTAAAAAAGGCACTATGGGGGTGGCAAGAGCCTTTGCCAATATCCGGAAGCCTAGGGGTGACAGGTGCAAGCTGTCCCTTGCGAAGCAGCGTGGCTTGTCCAGCATGTCATCCCAGGCAGACAGACATTGGATTCCCTTTGAATGACACCAGAATTTAAGCCAATTATTAAAGCTGATCATCTTATCACTGTATTGTGGCATCATTCTAGGTGAAGGTAGGATACTGCTCAAGGTCAGGGTCATACCTGCCTGGGCTACATAATCAGAGAGCTCCTCAATGTCTCTTTTCATCTAGTCCAAGGAGGTACGTCTCAGGTCGTTGACACCAGCGTGGACAATGACTGAGTCGTACTTGTACCTGCTGTTGAGAGACCTGAGTGCTTGCGTTATGTGGCGGATTCTAGCGCCTGACAGGCAGCTTACTGTGACCTTCTCCTTACTCAGTCTGGTGAGCGGGGCGTCAGTGTGTCTGACTATGGAGTCACCTATGACAAGTATGTTTGGTGTTGTATTTGGCCTTAAGGGCAGTGACTGCTTTGCACACTGATTTTGTTGTTTATGTGTTGTTTGTGTGGTGTATTGAGTTTGCAGTTGCTTGGGTGTCTGCTTTGGAGGCCTCTGCTGTTTAGGTAAATTTTTACTCAGAGCCTCCGAGTATGTCTTAGTGTATTTATGTGTTTGATTCAGTGGTGTGGTTGAGTTATGTGAGACTGGTATTGTGGTGTGTGTAGTTGCCTTCTCCTCCTGCCTGGTCTTGCCAGTCCTGAGTTGAGAGAGCTCAGCCTCCAGTCTGGCTAAATAGCTGCATCTCTCACAAGTGTTAGTGTTACATGGGAGGAGGACAGGGTTGTCCATGTACATGAGGCAATTGTAACATTGTCTCAGAATTCCCAGATTCACGAACTGGGCAGGAGAGGACGCCAGCATCTGACCCTTCGACATGCTAGAAAGAATTATGAGTTGGTATGAGGCAGAAAAGTAGTGGGCTTAGCAGGGAAGTGGGCACTCCTGGGGGGTTTTGCTAGTGAGAGATTTGTATAATATAGGAGTGCTTGACCTGCAAAGAGAATGCTTATAAGTCAAGGGATATGCTTATAAGACAAGTGCTGAGCTTTTTGAGAAGAAAAAGCTATTTGGAACAAGTGCTGCACTTTGTAGTGAAGGTGTAAACTGTTTAGGTTCCTAACAGAGCAGTTCTAAGGGAAAATTTGAAGAACAGACTTTCTGGAGCCAGAAAGAGTTTAACCTTGTTTAACCGGCGCTGCCCGATGCTGCTCTAGTGGCAACTCCACGTTAAAGCGTGCGTGATAGCAGGGGCTGGAAAGAAGCAGGAATAGACCCAAAACGGGCAATAAAAAGTACAGTTTTGTACCTACCATAAATGTAGATGTTCGAGGATCCACATTGCTGCAGTCATAACCTGTGGGTAGTCCGCTGTCCTCGGTCGGCCCGAATACCAAAGGATTAGGCTGGCGTCGGTCATGGGCGCCCGGAGCTGACGTCAGTACGTAGTAGTACTTAAGCGCATGACCGACGCCATATTCTCAGTCTTTCTTGCCCCAGATGTCAGAAGACCTTAAAAAGAAAAGGCCAGAGCCATAAAGGAGAGAAATAACAATTATCCCCAAGTAATAATAACAACCACAATCCCAAACCAAAGTGGGGAAGGAGGGAGGGAAAATAGGACTGCAGCAATGTGGATCCTCGAACATCTACATTTATGGTAGGTACAAAACTGTACTATGTTCTTCGTCTCACATTGCTGCAGTCATAACCTGTGGGTAGAATCCCAAAGCACAGGAAAAGGGAGGCTGGCAAACTAAAAGGCATTAGGGGCTGCTAACATGCCCTGTAAGACTGCAGTGGCAAACCCAGCCCTGGACTTGGAGAAAAGAGGAAGATGATAATGCTTAGTAAAAGTATGAACTGAACTCCCAAGTAGCTGCTTCCAAAATGTCCTTAGTAGCTACACCCCTCAAAAAAGCAGTAGAAGTGGCCGTAGCCCTAGTGGAATTAGGTCTAATCCCAGCAGGAACATTCTTCCCATGATGAGAATAACAAAAAGCAATGCAATTACCAATCCACTTTGAAATAGTCTGCTTTGAAACCGCTTTCCCTTGTGAACCCAAAGCAAAAGTAACAAATAACTGTTGAGTCTGTCTGAACTCCTTAGTTCTGCTCAAATAATAACGTAACTGCCTGTGTATATCCAAAGAATGCAAGATTTTGTCCCCCTTATTTTGGGGATCAGCATAAAAGGTAGGCAAATGGATAGACTGGTTCAAGGCCACATTAGAAATCACTTTTGGCATAAAAGTAGGGTTAGTACGCAAAGAAACTCTATCCTTATGGAATATTAGAAAGGGTTCAACTGCCATGAGAGCCTGCAATTCAGATACCCTTCTGGCAGAAGTAATGGCCAACAAAAGGCAGTCTTCCAAGACAAAAACTTCAATTCAGACGTAGCTGCAGGTTCAAAAGGAGGCAAAGTAAGCTTCTCCAACACAAAATTGAGATCCCAGGAAGGAGTAGGAGCTCTACGTGGGGGTCTTATATTTTTGCCCTCTAAGAAATTGCTTAAACAAAGGGTGAGAAAATAAAGGAGGGTCACAATCATAGTGAGCAGAAATGGCTGCAGCATGAACCTTCACAGAGGAAAACGACAAACCCTTGTCCAGTAATTCAGTAAGGTACTCCAGTGTACAACTCAAATTAGGTACCGAGACATCAAAATCCTTTGTTGTGCTCCAAAGAAAAAATCTCTTCCATTTATCAGCATAAACTTTTCTAGTGCTAGGCCGCCTAGCTTCCAAAATGACATCCAAAACCTGCTGGGGAAGCTGAGAACCCACAGGCTCTAAAACAGAATACGCCAGGCCATTAGATGCAGGGACTGCACCCTGACATTGAGCAAATGACTGCTTGACTGGGACAACAAATGAGGAATCTGTGGTAAAGGCCAAGGAGGCTCCTGAATTAAACTCCTCAGCAGAGGATACCAGTGCTGATGTGGCCAATCTGGTGCTATTAAAATCATGCAAGGCTTGTCCCCTCCTGACTTTCAAGAGTACCTTGGTAAGGAGAGGCAGAGGAGGAAAAGCATAGATGTGAAGGTTGTTCCAACTGAAAGATAGAGCGTCCACTTTCCAAGCTTTTGGGTGAAACATCCTTGTGCAAAATTTTGGTAGTTGGAAATTTAGAGAAGCGAACAGATCTATGTCTGGAGTTCCCCAAGCCACTGTCAACTGTTGAAATACCTGAGGATCCAATTTCCACTCGTGGGGATCCACAATTTGTCTGCTCAATACATCTGCTAGGGAGTTCTGTGCTCCTGGCAGAAACCGTGCTTGAAGAGTGATGTGCAACCCCAGAGCAGTCTCCCACAATATCATAGCTTGTCTGCAAAGAGGGTAAGAATGGGTCCCCCCCTGCTTGTTGATGTACCACATGACTGTAGTGTTGTCTGTTTGAATCAACACCTGTCCTGGTTGAAGTAGGCCCTTGAAAGCCATCAGGGCAAACTGGACTGCTAACATCTCCTTCATGTTGATATGCAAATGCTGTAATTTGGGAGGCCACATGTCTTGAATCCATTTCCCATTGAAGTGTGCTCCCCAAGCCAGGTCTGAGGCATCCGTCGTTAAGATCTGACTCGCCTCTGGTCGGGTCACAGAGAGTCCCTTGTTTAGGTGACATTCCTGTGCCCACCACAAGAATTCCTTCTGGATGCACGGTATTATCAGAATGACAGTGTCCAAATCGTGGCAGTGTTGAGTCCATACACTTTTGAGATACCATTGTAGCTTCCTCATATGCAGTTTGGCATTGGGAAGTACCAGAATGCAAGATGCCATGAACCCCAAGGCTTGAAGGACTGTCCTTGCAGTCAGCCTGGACTGTACTGATAATTGCTGGAAGTAGAGGTGAAGAGTTCTTTGTTTGTCCGGGGTCAGAAAAGCCATCTGAGAGGCAGTATTCAGTCTCACACCCAGAAAGCACATGTCCTGAGAGGGTACTAGACTGGACTTTGTTTCGTTCACAGAATACCCTACGCACCTTAAAACTGCCATCACATACTGTAGCTGTTGAAGTAACTTGTCTTTGTCTTGAGCAAGAATCAAGCAGTCGTCCAGATAAGGATAAATTTGTATTCCCCTCAGTCTTAAGTAAGCTATTACAGGAGCCAGAACCTTTGTGAACACCCTGGGCGCAGTAGATAAACCAAAGGGCAATGCAGAGAACTGATAATGGGAAGTACCAGCCCGAAAACGCAGGAATCTCCTGCAGCTGGGCCTGATAGGAATGTGAAGATAGGCTTCTTTGAGATCCAGAGTTACCATCCAGTGCTCTTTTCCTAGCAGAGGCAGAAGTTGTTGTAATGTTAACATCTTGAACTTTGGAATGTCTAGATATGTATTGAGGTTGGACAAATCCAGAATTGGCCTCCAAGTGTTTCCTTTCTTTGGCACTAGGAATAGACGAGAATAAAACCCTAGGCCTTCTTCTGACGAAGGTACCACCTGGATTGCCCCCATCCGTAAAAGCAAAGAAATTTGATCCTGAGCCTCCATCCTTTGCTGAGGAGGTACATCTGGCATGCCTTTGAAAGGAGGAAAAGTGTGAAAATAAAACTTGTAGCCTTGATTTATTACGTCCAACACCCATTTGTCCTGGGTGACCAAATGCCAATTTTGTTTGAAAAGTGCCAACTTTCCTCCTAGAGGAGCTGCCAGAAGAGAAGGGTCCGGCAGCTGAAGATACAGGCATTGGGTCTGTTTACGAAAAGGCTGACCCCTGCCCTCACCAGAAGATTGTGCAGGAGAACTCCAAGTCCTAGGTCTGAAAGAACCCTGAGCGTGAGCCCTGCCCCTACCACGTCGAGACCTGCCCTTAGACTGAAAATCCAAGAAGGGTAAGACCATCCTCTTGCAGGCCAATTCCTGCTAAACTTAGGGGGCTGCACTTGCAAAAATTCCTTAACTGTCTGCATAGACTTAGCTTTGTCTTCCATCTTTTTCAAAACTGACTCCACAGGGGAACCAAAAGAACTTCAGATTGAAGGGAGCATCCAAAATCCGAGCTTTAACATGCTCTGACAAATTTTGATCCTTAAGCCAGGCATGTCTACGAATAACTGAACCAGTAGCAGCCACCCTGGAAGAAGCCTGAAGGGCATCTAAGCCACACTGCAAGGAATGTTTACCAACTTGATCTGAAGCATGAACCAAGTCCTGCAATTCCTTACACTCTATACCCTCAGCTAAAGCATCTACCTTAGCTTTCAATTGACCTAACAGAAAGTTCTGATACTTCAGCATATGGAATTGACAATTTAAAGCCCTCATAGCTAACGTAGAAGAGGTGTACACTTTTTTACCCCACCTATCCAACGCTCTAGAATCTTTATCCAAAGGTACTGGATTCTTAACCACAGAAGCCCTGACTCCCTTAGGCCCTTGAATAATAGTTTCCGGATCAGCTCTAGGGCTCTTGTACAAATATTTATGTGCCTCTGGAACTCTGTAATACCTGTCTGGCTTGACAGGGGCAGGGAGTAAAGAACCAGGATTAAGGGAAGCTTCAGAAAAAACATCCTGAACAACATCTAAAACAGGGGGAATAGCCAAAGGTCTATGCTGTGGCAAAAACAAAAATTCTCTAAGCCTCTTACGAGAGTCTGAAAAATCCTGACCTTCCCACTTGAAATGCTCCCGCATGGAATGCAAGGTTTCAGAAAAGGAAAAATCCTCTGGAGGTGAAGCAGAAGGACAGGAATCCTCTGCATCCGAATCAGAATAGGGAGGAAAATCCTGAATATCTTCAGCTGAGGACTCAGAGTAATCTGAGGAATGCTCCATTCCCTCTAAATCTGCCTCCACCCTAGACCTCTTCTCTGGATGGGGCATAGAACCCCTGATCAAAGTAATCAAATCCTCTGCCATTTTCAACATATGTTTTTTAGGAACAGAACCCGAAGAACCAGAGCTGTGTCCTGTACCAGAAACACCCGGTCTAGCCTTAGCAGGGCCTTTAGTGACTGAAGTAGAAGGCCTAATAACCTTTTGTAAGGATGGAACCACAGAAACTTGAGAGGCACCCTCGGCCTGACCTAACTCCTGAGAGGCCAACTCCTGTAAAAGTAAAGGTTCCCCCTGGGATTCAGCCGAGACCTCGGCTGGATCCACAGATTCAACCGTAGATTCCAAAGAACCGGCGTCCGTAACGGACAACTCATCCGGTTTAGACCTTAAAGATTTATCTTTTCGCTTTTTAGCGGTAGCGGGCGTCGGAGGATCCGACGGCATGTTGTAGTTACACCGCCACGAAAACAAGCCTAGCACAGTCTAATCTGCGTTTAATGGTGCGCTTATTAAATCTAGCGCAAAAGCGACACCCGACTACGTCGTGCTCAGGCCCTAAGCAAGGAATACAGAGAGAATGATAGTCCCTATGAGGTATCTGTTTCCCACAAGAAATACAATTATTAACTTTTTCTGACATCCGGATTAACTGAGGCAAGAAAAGACAAAATTTTCCCCCAACGGGGTACTTAGCCCAACTTGGTCTTCGGTCTGAAACTCGAAAACTGAAAATTTCAGAACGCCGAACGGCACTTGCAAACGCTGCTTCTGCTTCGGACCACGCGGTAAGAAAGACTGAGAATATGGCGTCGGTCATGCGCTTAAGTACTACTACGTACTGACGTCAGCTCCGGGCGCCCATGACCGACGCCAGCCTAATCCTTTGGTATTCGGGCCGAACGAGGACAGCGGACTACCCACAGGTTATGACTGCAGCAATGTGAGACGAAGAACATCTACAGTTTCAAGTCAGTAACCACCTCTACGGGGGGCAGGGAAGCTGCTCAATGTTATTCACTGCCACTGATCAACAGAGAGACCCTCCTTCAGCCCAAGCAAAAATGGCCTCAGAAGCTCTAAATACAGCTACTAATACAGAAATCAAGTTTAACAAGCCAGAAAATGCTCAAGCTAGGCAGCTATGCAGAAAAACTTAGCAAATAAACAGAGAAAAAAATGCTTAAAATCTCAAAAGTGGCTCCCTTCTTCTCTCAGAGTTGTCAGAGGAGCGGGGAAGTTCCTCTAATAGAACTGGCTGGAAACTTATTGGTTCCAGCTGTCCCTGCAGAATAGGCCAAAGTGTCTGAGCGCTAGGATATGATGGGGAAGAGAGTAGGATCCAAGGCATGACACGGTGGTTCTCTGTAGAGAAAGAGCCCTTTCCACCACTTTGAAAGAAGATGGACCTGGAGAAACCCCAATACACCACCTTGAGGCTGAAACTCCTGAAGAAGCCAGGTCTAGACATCCCTCAAATCCACACTTTGGAAATGGAACTGGATCTGAACTGTCCAGGGCCAAGGATCTGAGAGGAAGGGCCAGATCTAACAAAATCAAAGATGAGCCTATCCACTTGGACCTGACACTTTCCTCTGAGACACATTCTGATCTGATTTTACTGGAGCAGAACTAACCAAGGATATAGTCGGAGTAGAGGAAGAAGCTTTCCTCATATCAGATACCAAACCTCTCGGAGATATCCAAAACTACAGGACAGATAGGAGAAGGAGAGAAAACAGCTTTAGAAATTGTTAGCAGGACACAGACCTGGTAAAAGCCCCATCTGGATCTGAGCTCTGAGAAACTTGCCCATCATCCTATCCACGTCCTCTTCCAATAAGCTTCTAGAGGACCTAAAGAAGAAGTGGAAGGAAGCCTAGATTTCTTCTTTTGGGTTTGAAGCAAACTTGAAGGCGGGATAGGCAACATTGGTTTTATAGTGTAGTCAGGAGTAGTACTCCTATAAGTAGATCCCTGCTTATGATCTGCAGATCTCCGATCCAATGGAATCACTTCTGGTATTATCGAAATTACATTGGAAGAAGCCCTAGGAGATGAAGTCTTCAGATCAAACTGACAAGTCTTAGGACCTGACAGTGTCAGGTCTGATGATTTCTTTATCTTTGTCAGAGGCTCCGAGGAAGACATGTGTTCCAAAGAGTGGGCTTGCTGTGTTTGGAGAGGGTTTGAGCCCCTGAAGTAGAAGTGGAAGGCAGAAGACCTCTTAGCATCAGTTTATTATGCTGATCCTTTAAAGCCCTGAGGTTGAAGGTGGAGCACATTTTGCAAGCCACATCTAAGTGATCAGCCCCTAGACAATACACGCACGTCTTGTGGGCATCCGAATTAGGAATTTTATTCCCACAAGAAGTGCACTTTTTGAAATCTGTATGTTTTTCTACCATAACTGTGAAGAAACCCACACAGTCTAAAAAGCAAGACATTTACACTTACTAACAATTATAGAAACAAAAATGAAACAAATTCTTTTTTTTTACAAAAATAGAAAGGTTCTGCTACCAACTTTGATAGCAAGAAATACCCTAAATTATGGGTAAAAGGATATACAAGCAATGGGAATCAAGTACTACCTAAAAAAAGGAATTAGAAGGAAGAAAGGGAAAGAAATATCCTAAAGTCAGCAATAGAACTTAGAGAGAGAATAGTATACTAGAAAAATAGATTACTATATAAAACAGAAAAAAGAAAATATCAATAAAAACTTAATCAATCTTAAAACCAATAATAGCTCAAGAGCCTCTGTTCGCAATGGCGGCAAATGAGATCTGAGGATTTGGGGATGCAATACAGCATTATGGGTAGAGGGAGGAGCTCAAGATCTGGAACCCAAGAGTGGAATAAAGAGGCAGAGTTGGATCCGAGGATCGGATCCAAACCCATAAGATGAGGAAGAATAAAAAGAAAAAAAACAGGAATGAGCCAGCAAACTGTAGCCTGGAACAAATTTTATTAAAACAACAAAAAGACAACCAGACCGGTTTCGGCTGGCATTGAAAAACACAGCCTTCCTCAGTGCAAATACAATCATCCCAATGTTGTCATTTAAATATGCTTAGAAAGTAATTAATTGGTTAAACCTAGAATTGTTCATTAAGACCTGGTGGGAATAAACCACCTAATTTCACAATCCACTTCTTTTCTTTCGAATTTAGAAGAGTGCCAACCTGTTTTGTTCTGTTTATTGCCTTTTATAATGTCAATAACCATAAAAGAAAATTTTGCAGTTTGGTCTGTTAAGTGATGTTTATACAAGGCATTATGGACCTTGTAATTTTTGATATTACTGATGTGTTCTGAAATCCTCAGTCTAAGGGGACGTGAAGTGTCCTACATAAAAAGACTCACATGAGCACGTGGCCAAATAAACCAACCAGTCAGAGCTGCAGTTGGCAAAAAAATGGATATCATAAACTATAGCAGAATTACGACTGGAAAATTGTTTGCTTTTACTGACTTTGTTACAATTACTACAATGGCCACATGGAAAACAGCCAATCAAAGGTCCCCCTGTTAGTGTGCTCTGTATGTATTGAGACATCCTGTTGTCATGTGGATGTTTATAATGATTAAAACAACCACCTAAGTTCTTGCCCTTTCTAAATGAGAAAAGGCATCTGTCAGGTATAATATTGGATACCTCAGAATCATATTGTAGAATGTTCCAATGTCTGTGTACACTTTGTATTAAAGTGTCTGAGATCCTACCAAACGTCATGGTGAGCCTAATCGGTTGTGGGTACCCTGATGTTATGTTCTTTATAACATAACAAATCAGCCCGCTTAAGTTTGTTGACCAGGGTGCTTGCATGCAAAACATGTCCCATTTTATAACCCCTGGATCTGAATCTGTTGGTAAGATCTTTTCTATTTCTTGAAAAGAGGATTCATTGGAACATATGCGTTTCATTCTAATAAATTGTGATTTGGGGATATTTCTGGCAATATGTGGTAGATGGAAGCTGGAGGCATGGATGATAGTATTATATTCAGGATGTTTACATCTTTGGGGTAAGGAAAACCATTTGCTTAAAGACTCTTGGGAATTTTTGGCTAAAATTACATCAGATTTATATTCCCCTGATTTGTTTTTTCTAACTATTGATATTGTGGATCTTTTTTCTGTGATTCCGCATGACCAAGGTTTAACCTGGTTAGAGGTAGCCCTTAGGAAAAATAAAGGGGCCAGTGAGAATGATATTTTTGTGGTCATGAAATTAATAGAACTAGTTCTCAATAACAACTTTTTATATTTTTCAGTGGAATATTTCCGACAGATTTCTGGGGTGGCAATGGGGCCAATTGTGCCCCCACCTATGCTGACATAGTGTCATCAGTTTGGGAAAGCCAATATGTTTTCAACAGTGTATATAGTCAATATTGGACTTTCTATTCAAGATTCTTGGATGATATTTGTATTTTTTGGACAGGGCCAATGAATATGCTGGAAGAATTCATCAAATATTTAAATTCCAGTACGGAATTTTTGAAATTTACACACCAAACTTCCAAGAACCAGGTGAATTATTTGGACATAACCTTGAAAGTTCAAGCGGGGGTTTTTCAATCAACTATTTTTAGAAAACCCACTTTTTCTAATAGTTATCTTAGATATACAAGTTCACATCCTAATTTTCAAAAAAGGGGGATAGTTAAGGGACAGTTTGTCCGAGCTTCAAGGATGACGTCTGATGATTCTGACTTCGCACATGAATGTTTGGTGCTTACAAAGTTATTTCAGGAGAGGGAATACCCTTTAGAATTTATTGAAAAAGTTTGTAGTGAAGTTAAAGTTGGGAGGGCTATCAAATATCGGCCTGTTTTGGGGATGGGTAGCCTGTCTACTCCCCCACTTTCCAGTGACGCCCAGGAATTAAATGGGGGTTACAATACGGCATTTGTTATGGATTATATAGTGCTAATTCAGGCACCATTAGAAAAATAGTAGAGCAAGAGTGGGGTTACTTCAGTGATATTACCAACCTTATTAACCTGAAGGGGAAAACTATGAAAACTGTTTTCCGTAAAGGTAGGAATATAAAAAACATTTTAGAACGTGAGATGGTGACTCAAGTTTCTTTTAACCAACGTAAAGGTACATACAAATGTGGAGCCTGTGGGCAATGTAAGTTCATAGCACATACCAACAAAGTGTATATTCCAGTGAGAAATAGATGGATTAATGCATCTAATTATTCCAACTGTAATAGTCAAAGATTAATTTATTTAAGTATGTGCCAGATTTGTCACGGGTTTTACGTGGGCAAGACGGAAAGACATTTAAAAAGGAGGATTTATGAACATATTTATGAAATACAAAAGCAGAATTATAGTAACGCCCTATATCGACATACCCTGACATGCCCACAAGCTACATTTATCTTTTTTGTACTTGAGACACAAAGGAGAGATCATAGAGGGGGTCCATGGGAGACCCGGTTAGAATACCGGGAAACTTTTTGGCAGGTGTTGCTGGAAGCTAACAGACAGCCTGGTATGAATGACCATATATCTATTCTACCATTATTGAAATTAAAGGCTGCTAAACTATAATTTTATAATTCTATCATTATATGTTTATATATACATTTTTTTAAAAAAGCATTTTTTATATCATCAAGTTTTTTAACAAAGGTTTGATACTTTTTGGCAGGTGTTGCTGGAAGCTAACAGACAGCCTGGTATGACTGACCATATATCTATTCTACCATTATTGAAATTAAAGGCTGCTAAACTATAATTTTATAATTCTATCATTATATGTTTATATATACATTTTTTTAAAAAAGCATTTTTTATATCATCAAGTTTTTTAACAAAGGTTTGATAATTTTGATATGTAATGATATGCAATTTTACGTAACAAATTAGTTTTATTTATGGTAATAGACCATATTAGTTTTTCAGGGTTTAATTAAAGCAAATCAATTGATGGATGTGATTGGCTATGTAGTATTTAAATGGAGTATTTAAATGGATTATTTGTGGAATAACATTTTATCTGAAGAAGTTGGATATTTATTCTGACGAAAACGTTGTGATTTTATTTTTGACATTAATACAATAAATTTCCTCGTGGTTGCAGTCTCCTCGCTATCTGGTTTTGGTTTTTTGTGAGTTCCTTATCACCAGTAGAGTCTCCGGTGTTGTTTCATGATTTTATTTGCACTGAGGAAAGGCTGTGTTTTTCAATGCCAGCTGAAACCGGTCTGGTTGTCTTTTTGTTGTTTTAATAAAATTTGTTCCAGGCTACAGTTTGCTGGCTCATTCCCGTTTTTTTTTCTTGATTTTTGCCTTTGAGCCTGCACCCGCGCAGGAGTTTCTTTTTTGAAGAATAAAAAGGACATCATCAGATCTTTCTGTTATTTTTGTGGTATGGTTTAACTGCTTTTTCTACATGAAGATAAGCTTCACTGACAGATAAAACATTAGTCAGGTAGCAGTCACAGTCTAGGGAGTTTGAGGTTATGCATACAAGATTCAAAGTCTGACAAAACTGTACTGTGTTAGGTTATGGAAAATATTTTCTAAGTCTGTCTAAACAGGTTCTATGATGATTCGACAACTTGTACAAGCTTTTAAGGCTAACTGGTTTCTAATTATTAGGGTCTGTGGAAGGCCTCCCCTTGTGAATAGTCACATAACCCACACACAGGTCACTCCACAACAAGTACAAATATGACTGTCATTGTCCATGTTGGTGTGAAAGACCTGAGAAGTACCTCCCTGGACTACATGAAAAGAGACATGGAAGAGTTCTCCAATCTTTTAGCCCAGACAGGTATGACCCTAGCCCTGAGTAGCATCCTGTCATCGCCAGAATGATACCGCAGTACAAGGACAAAATGATTGACTTCAACAATTGGCTAAGCTTCTGGTGTCATTCTAAGGGGATCCAGTATCTGCCTGCCTGGGATGACATGATCGACAGACCACGATGCTTTGCCAAAGATGGCCTGCACCTGTCGACCTTGGGATTCCGGATACTGGCTAAAGCTCTTGCCACCCCTATAGTGCCCTTTTTAGGCAAGGTTCAAATGACAAATTCACCACTGTAACATGTACAAGCAAGCAAAGTCTGAGGGTAAATGCTACTTAATGCTAGAAGTCTAAACCTCAAAATACACTCACTCAATGCCCTCCTTAAAATGGAGAACATCGACATCTGTGCAGTGTCAGAGAACTGGTTCAAGGCTTCAGAGAGCACCCCTGCATCCGAGATTATCCAAGTGCAACTAACTCTGGGCAAGACCGCAATCCAAATTGTAGCTTGTTAGAGATCCCCCACCATGCCCCAGGATTCCCACTCCTCATTTCTTGATATACTGGAAAATATTATGGTACAACCCAACACCCTAATAATGGGCAATTTCAACTACCCCACCATTAACTGGGAAAACTATCATGTACCAACTCTCTTGCTCAACGTTCTCTAGAATTCATAAATTCCAACGCCTTGGATCAACTTATCCACACACCCACCAGGGGCAGCAATATCCTAGACCTGGTCATTACCAACATGGGTAACCAGTGTTCCACACCAAAGGTCAATTCCTCGTTGGTCAGATCCGACCACAAGCTAATCACCCTAGACATCCACATCCCGTTCCCACCCCCATTAGGGAAACTACCATAAAAAAATTTCTCCAAAGCCAACTTCACGCTTCTTAAGACAGAAGTGGCAAACTTCACGACACCCATGCAGATGGGCAATAGAGGTATGACTGCTGAATCCTACACAATTTCACTTTATAAGCACTTACATGAGTGCATGGATCGTGCTATCTCTAACAGAACCAAGATGCTATCCTCCAAAAAAATTAAGCCAATCTGGTGGTCCCCTGCCATAAAC
Organism: Protopterus annectens; assembly: GCF_019279795.1. NCBI lineage: Eukaryota > Metazoa > Chordata > Ceratodontiformes > Protopteridae > Protopterus > Protopterus annectens. The sequence continues at coordinate 882,272,940 of NC_056744.1, read as the reverse complement.
AAACTCTACAACAGAAGAAAGAAGCTGTTGCAAAAGAGTACAATCCCTTGATTGGAGGAACTCCCTGGTCAACCTCAGTAAGAAGCAGAGATCCCCCATCAAATCCTCCAAAGCTAGTTACGAAAACAAAATCGCTACTGATTCTAAGGACAACCACAAAGCATTCTATAGCTATGTCAAGAATCTCAATGGTAACACTCAGATCTGCTCTGAGATACAGCACAATGGCACTATATATACAGAACCAACTGATACTGCCAACATCCTGGCAGACAGATTCAGTGCTAACTTTACCCCCCTCTCACCCCTTAAAGGGCCCATCTGTATACCGGAAGAATGCAAAGTTCCTGTAATCATGGCTGCACAGGTAAAAACTACACTCTCCAAAGCTAAGAACACAGCATCCATGGGACCAGATAACATCCTAGGATGCGTTCTACACGGACTACAGAATGAACTGGCACCCAACCTAAGTATCATGTTCAATCAAAGCCTCACCTCAGGCTTTGTGCCCACTGAAAGGTGCACAGCGATGGTTATCCACCTCCACAAAGGGGGATCCACCACGGACCCTGGGATCTACCGCCCATTAGCCTGATGAGCCTGGTCTGCAAGGCCATGGAATGTATCATGGAGCTTATAAACAAAGACATTGGTAATCTCCAAACTCTGGACCCCAACCAATTCGGGTTTGTAAAAGGCAGATCACGTCTCCTAAACCTGACAGACTTCTTTAAAGCAGTCACCAAAGCCATAGATGAGGGTAAAGTGGTTCACACAGCCTATCTAGATCTCTCCAAGGCTTTCGACACCATCCCCCACTCTGGAATTATAGATAAACTCACTAAACTAGGTATAAATCCCTATGTCACAAGATGGGCTGCCAACTGGCATACTGACAGAACCCACACTGTGAAAGTAGCAGACACCAAATCTGACTTCAGACCAGTGACAAGTGGAGTACCACAAGGTTCAGTCCTGGGTCTTCTCCTGTTTGGTATCTACTTCTCTGAAGTACAGGCTAGCACAGAAGGTCTTTGTCCAATGACGTTCACATATGACTGCAAACTAGGAGCCATAATCGAAACTCCTAACGATGTGGACATCCTACAAAAGGGCCTCACAGAGACAGATGCCTGGTGACAAAGCCATGGCCTTAAGCTCAATGTCAAAAAGTGCACCGTCATCCCCTTTGGAAAAACTGTACCCATTAACTACCACATAGGCGGCAGTAAACTTAACACCTAAAGTGTGATAAGAGACCTTGGGACACAGGTGGACAGTAGTCTCTCCTTTGATAATCACATCAACACAGTAGCCAGGAAATCCTTCTATATGGCACACCTAATCACAAAAGGTTTCTCATCTAGGAAAAAGAGGTCATTGTTCCCCTCTATTCATCACTCATTAGACCCATTATAGAGTACAACGCTCCTTTTGGTATGTACCTCACAAGACATCTACGACTGGAACGGCCGCAGAAATACCTCACAAAGAGGATTACCAGCCTCAAACAGATGCCCTATGCAGACAGTCTCAAAAATCTCCAGCTTTACTCAGTCAAATATCACCTACTCAAAGTCCATCTCTGCTTAACATACAAAGCTATGTCAAACCCAGAGCTGTTGGACATGCTCCACTTAAAGAAATCCCAATCCCTCTGAGCTACACGCTCTACGAACCTAAACCTTGTCACCACAATAAACAGAACATGCTGGAGAGATAGATTCCTGTCCCAGAGACTTCCCGCACTCTGGAACAAGCTACCTATCTACATCAAACAAAGCTCCTAGTTAGCACTTCTCAAAAAAAATCTTGATGATTGGATGGGAAATGGGAAATTCAACCTGGGGATCACTTCTGTGGCACTGTTCGACACTGGCTCAGGAAAATAATTTTCCTGGGTGGTGAAAGCCAGGGTACCTTTTTGGCTAGGTTTATACAAGCCCTAGGGCCAACAGCCTAGTACCTACCTATGAACACACAACAGCCTGCAATGTAGCCAGTTTTAATGCTCTATAGTAGGCTACTTTTGACTATACAACTTAGACTTCCTTTTACCTAATCTGGTCCCATGATATAGGTCTTTGACCTTACTGAGTGTTGAGGGGACTATTTTAAATGCAATGGCAGGTGGCATTCCTTTGCAGAGGGGAAGAGTGGATGGATTTCTCCTTTGAAATGTAAATCATGCATCACGTCTGTATGCTATCTACGATATGATTCTGTTATGGTGATATGTTCCAACACATTCTAGTCTTTTTCCTTCCCTTTTATTTTATGGATGCGTTTCTAGAAGGTTTTACTGTCACCAGTCTTGATAAGAAAATTTAATCCTGTATAAAATTTTGCTTGCTTTTTTAAAATCTTTGTTTAAACTGTCCCATTTTGAGTTGCAGCATGCTTTTCATATATTAACAGACAAGAAAACAAATGTTTTATCAGTTTCCATTATCTTCAAACAATATGCATATGTTTCCTTTTTAACAATTTTATTCACTCCAGAATTACATAAATTACTCAATTCCAGCCTTCTCTTAAACCTCACACCCCAGCCTGAACATTATTTTGCATTTACTGTTCCTACAGATTGCATTTATTTCTATACGTACTTCTCTTTATTACTGATCCCACCTACACATCTTTAATCACCTTTATAACATTCAAAAAAGTACAGCTGTACAAGAACTTACTGTAACACTAAATATTCAAATAGATCACCGTTGTACTGTTCACTACACGGGGAAGTAACCTGCCAAGGATATCGTACATCCAGCCAGTCAACCAAAGCTTGGGCACCTTACTCTCCTTCCATATGTACAATGTGTGACGTACACACAAGAATACAAAATTATAACGGCTGTACAGGCACAAAGATCATCAGGGCTTTTTTGATCCAGAAAGAAAAATTTAAGGCAAAGAAAAAATAGGAAAAGGATCAACTCAGCAGGGTAGAGAGGAGAAATGGTAGGTCCACCTTGGCCAAGTAAAAAGACAAGAAATGAAAAGGGGGTTAGCAGGATCAGTGGAAACACTGCAACAGTGATCTGTTCAAATATATATTGCTATGTTAAGCTTATACACAACTGTACTGTGTCCTTCATTTGATCACTGTTTAACATTGCCCCACTAGTGGGAAAACTGTCAAAGATTTTATACTTACTGGGAGGAGGACTGAGGCATAAAGCTAGAAAGCAAATACCCTGAACAATGGATCTGGCAAAACAAGCTCTGACACAAGAAAAGGCATCCATCTTGTAGTGTTTTGTAAAGGAGTGAATGAAAGAACAAGTGGCTGCTTCTGAAATAGTTATAGAGTTAAAACCCTTGAAAAAGGAACCACAGGAAGCAACAGCTCTAACACAAATGAGCTTGTTTTTCTCAGCCTTGAAGAGATTTCCCATGAAAAGTATAACTAAAAGGTATAGGAAGGGAAATCCATCTGGTGACTATTTTGGGTCTATACCACATTGTGGAACTCTTAAAAGTTCGAACGTCATATGGTTGGACACAATATGATCTGACTTTTAAAAGTTTGAACGTTTTAACAGTTATCTCCGTACAGTGCAGAATGGGAAGATTTGCCTTTCCTGCACTGTAATGCAATCGCGGTGTTGGTATATTTAAAGAGTGGGGGTGTGTGGGTGGCTTGACCCCCCCCCCTGCTTAAACCATTCAGGTAGGTTTTTTTTCTTTCATTTATTTATTTTTTTTATTACATTTTCGAACTTTTAAAAGTTCAGTCATATGGTGTCAACCATATGACATTCGAACTTTTAAGAAGTTCAATTATGTAATATAGACGCACTACTTCAATACAAGGAACCCAATCCTTTTGCCCTAATAAGGCATAAACAGCTGATCTGATTTTCTGAAGGGCTTAGTTTTGTCCAAATAGAATCTAAGCTGTCTGTAAATATGAAATGAATGATTCCTTCTCCTTTGTTTTGAGGATTAGAAAAAATGTTGGTAAATGGAAAGGCTGCAACAAAGACATTTCATTTACAACCTTAGGCATAAAGCAAGAGTTTGTCCCGAGTGAAGCCTTGAGTTAATGAAAGATCAGAAAAGAAGGAAAAGCCATAAGAGCTTGCAAGTCTTGAGATTCATTTAGCTGAAATCAAAGCCCCAAGAGAACTGTCATTCACATACAACATTTTAAAGAAGCAGAAGAGGAAGGTTCAAAAGGAGAAAGAGTTAAACTTCAGGTTCCAAAGAGGAAGAATGGATTTTTCTTGGAGGCTTAATGAGAAGAACGTCTTTTAGGAATTGATTATCTCATACTGAAGAAAGAGATGGATCCACATGCAAATAGGCAGAAATTACTAACAAATGTCTTTGAAGAGTATGCCAGTCCAAAGATGGTCAGCCTCATGCAATGTATGCACTTATTTCCAGTTATTTACCCTGATACCCTGTGTGGACCATGTGAGACATTTTCATCAGAAGCCCAAAAAGGTCCACCAAAATTACATACAAGTTTTTACAGAAGTGCATAACATGAAAATACCTAATCAGATTCATTAATGTGTTGCTTAAACACTACAGCAAATGGTAGAACAATAACATAAATAATTGTAGGCGTATGCCCAACAGCTAGCAGTTTTGCAGAGTCATATACATTCTGAGTTCTTGGACAGCTCTAAAGGGTACATATATGCCTTATAACAATTACCAGTCTATGAATATATCATTTGCATTAGTGTGTATACTGCTTAGAAACAGTTATGATTTTTTTAGACATTTGGTTGAGTTTATCAGTGTATGACAAAATGACAGTCTTGTTAAGAGTGTTAGTTGCAAAGCATGGCAGCAGTAGTCTAGAGTTTAAGACAGAGGTGAGGTATCTAAGAATCTGGTTAATGGACATGGTGAAGTAATCGGCAAAAAAACCCCATAAAACAGAATATATGTGAAGGTTAAAAGTCGGACAGAAAAATGGAAATTAAGTCGGATATAGATCAGAGTAGGAGGAATCAAACTGTTTATATTACTGCAATTTATATATGCTGGGCACGTTTTTTTTTGAGAAATGTTAGGAATGGGAATCATACCGCTCAACCTCTCAGTGTAAGACATCTGGACAAAGAAATGACAGGGGACAAAGGCCCAAATAGGGACAGATTTTAAATGTTGCTCCTATAAACACAGAAAGTTGCTAGAATAAGTTTTATATTATGTATTTTCTAATGGATATGAAGTCAAATTCAAGTGTCTGTCATTATTTAGTATTATTTGGGGACTTCAATCCTCAATTTGCCAGAAAATCAAAAATTTTTGAGGAAAAAAACAAAAATATGAGGCAAAAATCTGGACAATCTGCAAAAATCTGGACAGTTGAGCAGTATGAGTGGGACTAAAGAAGAAAATTAAACAGCTCAGTAGAAAATTTATTCGGGATGGAGAAAGATCTAGAGTAGCCTGGTATACAATAACAAACAATGGAAGAAGGCGGACTGGGGTACCAGAACTAAACACTTCAAGCATGCATGACAACAGGAATGATACACAGTGATTATATGGCTAACTGGAAAGAGGTAAGGATGAAGGAAAATAGCTGGAGAGGTCGAAGAGATCTACTGAACATGTTATTAGAAATGCAATGAAGAGATCTATCTAATATGGATGACAGAAATGCAATAACAAAGACTGGGATGAAGGATTGGAGAGAGACAGTAACAGAGAAAGAGAGACAGGATGCTCCCAATGGAGGGGGTTAAGACAAGACCATAATATTTTTCTAACCTACTCATGGCTAATAACTATATATTTTGAAATGTTAAACCTACAATTGAGTTTATAACAAAACTATTCACTTTATTTAAATGTTGAAATTGCTGTATTGAATTATGTCTTTTCATTTTTGTAACACTGTGTCAAGCCAATTGCAAATATCATGGCGATTATCTGTAAATGTTTAATTAGCTGTATGAACCATGTCCTTTTGTAACATGTGAAATGTAACTTGCAATTATTGTGGAGCTTTTCTCCCCGGGCCTCCACTGAAACGGGCTCTTCTTGGTCCAGTGAACGTCCCTGGTCATCAAACTTATATAAATAAATAAAAAGATCACGACAGAAGATACAATACAGTTATGTAAGAAAAAATAAGTTAAGTCTTACCATAACGTAGCATCTGTGTGGTCGATCTTCACTAATCCTTGACTGTTGGGGGGCTCAGTTCCAAGCCTCTGAACTGACTCGGCCATTATTTCAGCCTGTGCCCTCCAAACTCTCGAGCTAGGCTCTACCCATAATATTCCTCTGTAAATTACCTCAGATCGAGTTTACCTAAATTAGTGGCAGATAAGAAGTAAGAATATAAATACCAGATTTTGTGTCACTATTATGAAGCCAGTTCTAGGAGAATTCGACCCACTGAGAGTCTCAGGATGGGGGTTGGAGGGGGGAATGCCAAGGATTAGTGAGGATCGACAACAAGATGGAACTTAATGGTAAGACAACTTCTTTATCTCATGTTGTCAATCTTCACTCAATCCTTGACTGTGGGACAGAGTCCCCAACTACTTTAACCTTGAGAGGAATAATGGAAGGATATTCCTAAGCACCATTTAACCAAATGATGCCCATCCCCTTGAGACCTGATCCAATTTGTAATGAGTGATAAAGGTATGTGGAGAAGACCAAGTGGCCGCTGCACAAATATCATTCAGGGATGCTCTGGCATGAAAAATTGCAGACGTTGCCACTGCTCTAGCTGAATGGGTTTTAACTGGGAATCGAAGTTGCAGCCCTTTCGACTGACAGATAAAAGTAATACAGTCTCTTAGCTATTTTGCCAAGGTAACCTTTGAAACTGGATTACCTTAAGATAGAGAAGAAAATGCAACAAATAATTGGTTAGACATTCTGAAATCCTTTGTTCTGTGAAGGTAAAAACATAGTTGTCTGTGGGCATCTAGCAAATGAAGGGAATACTCCCCTTTATTGGTAAAATTAGGGGGGGGGAAGAAGAATGGCAATTGAAGTGCATGATTTATATTAGATTTTGAAGCTACTTTTGGTAAAAAGGATGGATTGGTCCTAAAGTCAACCCTATCCTTGTGAAAAATTAAGTAGGGAGGTTTGCAGGATAAGGCGTGAAGTTCAGATACTCTTCTGGCAGATGCAATAGCCACCAAAAGTAAAGTTTTCCAAGACAAAACTTTAATTCACAAGTTGCTGATGGTTCACAGGGAGACAAAGTAAGGGACAGTAGGAATAATGTTAGATCCCAAGGAAGAATTTGTTCTTTAAATAGAGGTCTTGACATCAGGAGTCCCTTTAAAAAAAGCTTTGCAGAGTTTGTGTGACATTAGAGAGGAGTCATCAAATCACACATGAAAGTTTGCGACTGCCACCAGATGAACTTTAATTGTTGAAGCAGAGGAACCAGATTGGAAGACGTTGGCTAAGAAATAAACTGGGCGCACATAAGGATAAAGTTTGTTGTTAAGGCCCCAATTTACAAATTTTTCCCATTTACTTTGATAAAGTTTCCTAGTTGAAGGTTTGTGATGAGCTACAAAAATTTGTTGGACAGGAGAGGAAAGGGAATCTGGCAATCATGGGAATTGGAGAAGCCACGCAGTGGGCTTGTGATGTTGGAGATTCAGATGAACCATGCCTTCCGGATGAGACAGCATATCTGGAGCTGGGTGTAGAATCCATGGTTTCCAAAGAAGGTGAGGCCAGAGGAAGGAAAACCAAAGCTGTCGAGCCAGAAGGAGGCAATGCGGATGATTGAGTTTTCCATCCTCTTGGCTTTCTTTAGAAACTGCGATATCAAGGGAGTTGAAGGAAAGGCATAGAGAAGACCAGGAGGCCAACTGTGAAGGAGAGCATCTCTGGGCGACTCCCCCAGGTGGGGGTGGGGGGTTCAGGGCAAAGTAACTTCCGCACTTATTGTTCAAAAGTGAGGTAAAAGATCACAGCAAGGTTCTCCACACTGACGAAAAAAAATTATGTACTCACCATAACGTTCCATTTGAGTTGTTGCTCTTCATTTGTCTTCAACCTGTGGGACATGGACCCGGGATGGAACAGACTCGGCCACATTTCTCCAGCATCTGATATGAGCTCCAAGCTCCTCCCCTACCCATAATGCCCCCATCTCCTTCCTCTCTTCAGATAGAGTTTGCTGCCCACCACAGGAACCCAACCTGACAAAATGTCTTACCCCAAAATCATAAAAATGACCATCTATGCTAAAGAAAGGGGCATGCCTTTTCCAGCCAGACCATCACACAGCCCATATAAGGCAGGGGGGAAGGAGGGAGAGATGGTTGAAGACAAATGAAGAGCAACAACTCAGATGGAATGTTATGGTGAGTACATAACTTCTTTATCTGAAGTTGTCTTCATTTGTTCTTCAACCTGTGGGACAGAGTCCCCAGCTACCAATCACCTGGAAGGCTCTCATGGAAGGATATTCCGCAACAAAGCAGAGCCCAAGGATGCCCTACTTCTGGAGAGAAGATACAACTTGTAATGTGAGATAAAAGCATGTGAAGATGCCATCCAAGAAACTCTGGACCAAAAGGCAGTGGAAGTAGCCATAGATCAAGTAGAATGCACCTTAACTTGACCTGGCAGAGACACTCCCTTGTTTGACTACACCAATAGTATAACACTGAGAAATCGAATGAGCAATGGTGAACTTTGATACAGGTTTCCCTAAAATGGGCTTAGAATAGGAAATGAAAAGTTGATCAGACTTGCGGAAGGTTTTTGTTCTGTGTAAAAATGCAATAGTCTATGAACATTCAGCAAATGCAACTTATACTGTCCCACATTTTGAAAGTTTGGAAAGAAGGTAGGGAGAGGTTGATAACCCAAATGATGTTTGATTCTGAGGTCACTTTAGGCAGAAAGGAAGGATTAGTGTGTAAAGAAACCTGTCTTTACAGAAGATCATGTAAGGGGGCTTGATCGATAAAGCCTGAAGCTCCAACACCCTTTTAGCTGAAGTAATAGTGATTAGGACAGCTGTCTTCCAAGACAGGAACTGTAGATCCACTGAAGCAGCAGGTTCAAAGGGGGGAGAAACCAAGGCTTGAAGGACCAAGGTAAAGTCCCAAGGGGATGTAGGGCACTTGATCAGTGGCCTAAGAAGGAAGGTACCCTTCAGAAAAGCTTTAAAAAGATTAGAAAAGGCTACACAAGTTGAGTTATCCTCTATGTGGAGATTAGAAATAACCACCAGTTGAACTTTAACTGTAGAGAAACTGGCACCCTGAGGATAAATACCCACCAGAACCTCCAAGATAACAGGAACCAGAGCAATGAAGGGATCCAAATCCCTCTGAGATACCCAAATTAAAAAAATGCTTCCACTTACTCGAATAAACCTTCCTCATGGAAGATCTATGAGCTGCTACCAAAATCTTTTTATCCAGAGAAGTTAGCCAGGGAGTCCTAACTATCATGGGAACTGGAGAAGGCAAGCGATGAGTTTCAGACTGACCAGATCTGGATGTGGAATCCCTGAGTGATGTGAAGTCAGATCCGGAACCGTATCCAACGTCCAGGGAGGACAAACTATGTGAGACCTCAGAGAAGGGAACCATACTTGGAGAGGCCAGAAGGCAACAATGATAACAACTGAGCTCCCCAGCCTTCATGCTTTCTGAATGAATTTCGGTGTCAGGGGAAGTGTAGGACATCCATAGAGAAGACCGGAGGGACAAGAAAGAACCAAAACACCTCAGAGTGGGGGGGGGGGGTTCAGAGCAAAACATTCACTGCACTTTGCATTGGAAGGACAGACGAAGAGATCACAGCAAGGTTGACCTTACTTTAAGAACCTCTGCTTCGCTATTGAAGGATTCAGAGACCACTCGCAAGGCATCAGGCTAGACCTGCTGAGCCTGTCTGCTAGAACGTTGGACCTTCCCAGAATATGCACTGTCACCAGAAAACAGCCGGTGGAGATCACCCACTCCCACAATCTCATTGTTTTGCTGCAAAGGGGATAAGACCCCCCCCCCCCGTTTGTTGATGTACCAGACTACAGATATACTGTCTGTCTAGATGGCAACTGAACCTATGGGAAGATGGGCATGAAAAGCCTGCAACATCAACAGCACTGGCCTGATCTCTAGGACGTTGATATACAACTGGGTCTCCAGAGAAGACCACGTGTCTTGAACTATCCACCCCAAGCAATGCCCCCCCTTCCTGAGTAGGGTGACATCCGTGGTCAAAGAGGTGGGAAGAACAAACGGGTGACCACAAAGTTGTTCTGGGAACTGAATCCACCAAAGGAGAGAGTCTCTACATGCCCGTGATAGACGAGTAGGATGTGACAGTGGTAGATATAGAAAGGACCACTGGACCCACCAGAGTCCATTGGAGCACCTTCATGTGTAACCCAGCTGTGGGAATGAGGGTGATTGCAGCCACCATGGACTCCAACGCCCTTAAAACAAACTCCACTGGAGGAGATGGAACTTGAAGAATGTGCAAGACATTAAGTTTGAGGGACTAAAGTCTGTCTGTTGTCAGGACAGTCTTGGCCTGAATGGTGTTTAACTGGGCTCCAATAAAATCCAGAACTTGAACTGGTTCTAACAGGGATTTGTTGAGATGTATGGTGATGCCCAAGTGGTGGGCAGTTTGAATAAGAAAGTCCCTGGCTTGGCAGAGTCGATGCCTGGAGGGGGCGAAAAAGGAACCAATCATTCAGGTTGGGGAAGACCTGGAAGCCCAGCAGCTGCAGGTGAGCTGCTACCACCACTATTATTTTGGTAAACACCCTGGGGGCTATGATGAGACCCAAAAGGTAGCGCTCTGAATTGGTAATGACTGGCTCCCAGCCAGAAGCGGAGAAACCTCCAAGAAAATCTGTCTATCTTGATATGGTAGTACATGTCTTGAAGGTCTAACTGAGCACACCAAGTCATTCTCCTGCAAGAAGGGCAGGATAGAATGGAGTATGACCATCTGGAATTTTATCTTAGCAACTGACAGATTCAGTGTAGAGAGATCCAGAATTGGTCTCAAGCCTCCCATTTTCTTTGGCACCAAAAAGAACCTGTAATAGATGCCTAATCCAGACTGGTCTGGGGGGACAGGCTGGATGACTCATTTTTTTAGCAGCTTGGAAATTTCCTGTGCTGCAGCCTCCTGTTTCTGCAGGTGGAACATATGGGAGGATTTTGTCCGAAACTGGTCTTTGAAAGAAGGGGATTGAATATCCTCTGGATATGATTTTCAACACCCACTGATAGTCCGTAATTGACTCCCAGGCTGATGGGTGTAGCAAGAGTTGACCCTCGACTCCCTCCAGAGACGAGCAGTCAGGCAACCCTTCAGAGCTGCTGTGCAAGTCTGTCAGAGAATGAATCCCGAGACTCTAGGTTCCTTGGACCCCCCTCTGCCATGAGGGCGGTGTCTGTCGAATCCCCCTCTTCCTCTGGGTGCAGGCTAATCCAGAGCATCCATCGAATAACCCTGAGACTTCCAGAACCACATCTTCTTCGCCCCCTGCTGATTCTTGAAGGATCGTTGAAGGGTTGAAAAGCAGATTCCAATGGCAGACAGAGTCTTCCCGTCCTTCTCACTCTGGACCAGCGTGTCACGTACCATTTTTCCAAACTGTGTGGAACCATCATATGCAGCATTTGTAAATGACGCCTTGAAGTGCTCAGAGAAGGAACAAAGTCACAGCCAAGCGAAACACCCAATGACAATGCTTGTTCCGGCAGCTCTAGTGGCGTTCTCAGTAGCATGAGAGAGAAGCCACACAGACGTATTGGCAATGGAGATGAGGGTGGCCATTCGAAAGGAGAAAACCTTCTTATCCTCCACCGACATGGACCCAGGGGTAGACTGAGCGATCTCCTTCACTAGATCCCTAATAACATGCTCCATATAGTTCAGCACATGTAGGGAGAATGTGGCTGAAGCGTACGTCAACTTCCAAAAATGGTCCAAAGTTCTAGACTCTTGGTTTGGTGGGTGGACCGTGGAGTTCTTCTGTGCAAGCTCCTTTTTGGTGACCACCACCATGACATCGACAGGGGGACCCTTTGACCATTGGGGTTTGTTGGATGGGGTGCTAAAGACCTTATCAGGGTGTTTGTGGATTGGCTCCACCGTGTTGGGCTCCTTCCATGCCTGAGATGTCACAAGATCTACCAGAGGATCTGCGGGGGGGCACCCAGGAAGTAGAGGTTCCTGCGCCAACCTCCTCCAGAAACACCAATTCCTCACGATTGAGATTTTGAACAGACCACCCCCAACACTGTCACAGGATCTCCATGATGTCTCCAAATGAGACATCCTAAGGGGGTGATCGGGGGAACCCTCCCCTTTCTCCAAACTGGTCCTCTGTGAGGGACTCCAGTGGGGAGTCAAGTGCCTCCTTTTGCATGTGCGTTTAAGAGGGACCTCTTTGGGGGGGGGGGGGGCTCAAAAAACATCAATCTGTTCCCATGTGGAAACTCCCTGGGGCAGAGAGGCAGTAGGCTGTACCAGAGGGGCCAGGATGGTGGAATCCAGACCAAATACAGAGGGAGCCAGGATGGACTCAGTCAACAAAAGTGTTAAGGGTCTTGATAGAACCAAGAGGACCCTCTCCACCACATCAAAAACAGAAGGAGAATGTACTCTTACAGAGGGAACAGAGATTGGGTCAGTCACCCTCTGACCCAACAGGGGAGCCAGAGCCGAATCTCCAGGCACCAAGACTCTAAGTGGACCACTCGACTCTATATATATATATATATATATATATATATATATATATATATATATATATATATATATATATATATAAAAAAAAAACTCTGAGTAGACACTGCCATGTCAGATCCGAGGCAGAGCCCACGGCTCTGGGAGCTGGTCAGTCCCAAGGTACTTGGAGCCAAACCGCTCAAGGTAATAGCCGGCGCTGAGGTTCAGGGTAACATCGGCACTGACCCATTGACGCCAAGGGGCCTTGGACCCGAATTCTCTGAAACTAGGAGTCAGATTGGAGAAGGAGTGACTGGGACCAAAGCAGACTGCATGCCCCCAGCCGCAAAGGGGAAAGGGGCAGGCAAGACTCCCATCTCCATCTGTGTGTGGATAAACCTCAGCATCATCCTGTCCACCTCGGATTCAGAAATGCTTTGAGTGGACCTGGAAGAAGAAGCCATTGACACCGGCCTAGAGAGATGGCGAGGGGAATCAGATGGTAGAGCGCAGACCCAAAACACCTCCGGCTCCAGGGAAAAACATGGGTAGCGCAGGAGGGGGGAACCCGAGCTGGCTGCCCAGTGGGATTTGGGCAATGGCTCTGCCGAGGTACAGTGGTCGGTGGAACTGCATTTTCAGTCTGTCTCAGTCCTTGCGCTTCTGCCTCTTTCCGTCCCTAGTCCTCTTAGCAGGAGGTCGAGTCCCAGAGGCTGGGGTTAAAGAAGCAGACGAGGTGATTGAAGCCGAGGAAGCAGCTGGAGCATCTGCTGGGGGAGGAGAGATGAGGCCCTTAATGAGCTTATTCCACCTGTCAATCAACATGCAGAGACTGAACCGCGTGCAGATCGAGCAGGAGGAATTGAGGTGAGGTACCCCTAGACACACAACGTATAGAGTGTGGTCATCCACTGGAGAGAGCTTATAGCCAACTCTGTGCATTTTCTGAAACCCGGTTTGGGTGTCTCTGCCATGGATGGAGAGAGAGGCCCAAACACACACACACAGCAGGAAAGGAAGGGAAAGAAAGTGGGGAAGTTTTTTTTTTTTTTTTTTTTTTTTTTTTAACAGATAACCAACACCTGAGCACCAAGTCAGAAGACAGAAAAGTGAAGGGGAAAATAGGAAAGTGGGAAGATAAATAGCTAGGAAAAAATCTACAAACTTACCCAAAACGTTGCTTAGAGCCCGGACCACAATGTAAATGCTAGAGCGGTAAATAAGATCTAAAGGGAGGAAGGAAACAGGGGCATTATGGGTAGGGGTGGAGCTTAGAGCTCGGATCAGATGCTGGAGAAATGCAGCCAAGTCGGATACATCCCAGATCTGTGTCCCGCAGTGTGAAGAGTAAATGAAGACAACTTTAGATATCTGGTTCATCACTACTGCATTGAGAGACCACTCATGAAGAATGAGAATAGTTCTGTTCAGCTTGTCTGCTATCAAGTTGGAGGTCCCCAGAAAGTGAATTGCTATGAGAAAGCGGTTGGAAGAAATCACCCATTGCCAAACTCTGAAAGCTTCTCAACACAATGGGTAAAGATTTGGTTCCCCCTTGTTTGTTGATATACCAGACCATCAACATGTCGGTTTAAATTTCTACTGTTCCTAGAAGGGCATCCTGGAATGCTTGCGATGCTAAAAGCACGACACTCATCTCTGGAATACTGGTATATGCAAGTTGGCCTCAAGGTGAGACCTCATGCCTTGGACTGTTCTTCCCAGGTAATGCCCCCCCCACCCTATCTGGGAAGCATCCGTGGTTACTATGGCTTGGGGTTGGGGAAGAATGAAATGTCGTCCCAAAAGAATCTGATCAGAGTGGAGCCACCACATAAGATCTTGTCGCCAGCAATTTGTAACCACAATTAGTAAGACATTGGTTGGTGCAGCTGAGACCACTGGGACGCAAGTAACCATTGCAGGATTCTCATGTGATATCTTGCTAAGGGGACAAGAGTCATTGCTACTGCCACTGAGCCTAATGCTTTTAGGAATAATTTTGCTGGAATTCTCTTCTTAGAATTTATCTGACTTGGGATCTGATGCATTGTAGTCTTTCTGGATGAAGAGAAGCAATTCCTGTAACAGTGTCTAAGTGGGCTCTGATGAAATCTAACTTTTGAGAAGATTGTAAGCTTGAATTTTTGAAACTTATTGTTACACCTAGAGATGCACAGCAGTGCAGAGTATAATTTCTTACCCATTCTAATCGACACCTGGTGGTAATGGTGAGGAGTCGGTCGTTAAGGTATGGAAAAACTTGAATGCTCTGCAGCCTAAGATGAGCTGCAACCACTGCCATACATTTAGTGAACACCCTGGGGGCTGTGGTGAGTCCAAAGGGCAGTGCTCTGAATTGGAAATAACTGGCTTCCAGATGGAAGCGCAGGAACCTCCTGGAGCGTTTGTCCATTTTTATATGGTAATACGCATCCTGGAGGTCTATAGAGCACATCCAATCACCTTTTTCAAGAAAGGAAGTATTGACTATACAGAGACCATTCGGAATTTGGTTTGCTGAACTGCCTTGGTGAACTGGTTGAGATCCAAGATGGGTCTCCAGTCCCTTGTTTTTTGGGCAATAAAAAGAACCTTGAGTAAAACCCAGATCCTGTTTGGTCTGGTAGGACTTTTTGAATGACTCTTGTCGAGCAATGTTTGAATTTCTAGGGCTGCTGCTTCCCTGTGACTGGATGGGACAACTGGGAGTTTTTTCTGGGTGACTGGCTGTAATGTAAGTGAGATTTCGTAACCTCTGGATATTATTCTCTGCACCCATTTTCCCATAGTTAATAGTTGCCAGGCGGATTGGTGCAGAGAAAGTCACACCTGGAATCGGGCCTCCATTCAGGGGTGCCGACAGGAAGTACCAGAGAAAAATTCTCTGGACCCCTGGTTTTGCAGTCAATTTCTGCCTCTGGGGTGGTGGGCTTGCATTACTTCCCCCTCTACCCCGGGGAAAGTCTTTGCCTCATGAATCCTGGAAAGGCCCTTTGGATTGTTTTAAACCATTTCTCTGGTTCCTCGGGCAAAGCCACTTAGGACTTGAGAAACATACGCCAATGGCCGAAAGGGTCTTGCCACCTATTTCACATCTGGCTAATGTGTCTCTTACCTCGGGACTAAAAACGGTAGCTCCGTCAAATGAAGCATTGACAAATGATGCTTTAAATGGCTTTGCAAAGCCATACAAGCCCATCCAGGAGTGCCTTATAATGGCTATGTCTGAACCCGCTTGCTCTAGTCATCACCTCAGCTGCGTTAATCAGCCTCATGGATGAGTTAGAAATTGCATCAAGAGTTGCTAGCTGAGAAGTAACTTTGTCCTGTACCCCCCTTCAGCCACTGCCCCTGAGAGGGTATCAGAGAGCTCCTTGATCAGATCCCTCTGTAACCTTGTAAAATGCACCATATAATTCAATGACCTTACACCAAAGGTCGTTGAAGCATAAAAGTGCTTCCCAAACATATCTAAAGTCCTAGACTTTAGGAGGATGTATAGTCTGACTTTCTTTAGCAAGTTCCTCCTCCTTGGCTGCTATCACCATAGTGTCAGTGGGTATACCTTTGGACCAGTGTAGCTCAACCTTAGGGGCTGAGAGAATTCAATCATGCCTCTTGGGGATAGTTCGATGCAGTCACGCATCTTCCATGCCTGCTGATGATCAGTTTAATAAGACCATCAGTGGGTGGAGAGATTAAGTAAAGAGATGGGCACAAAAAGCCTCCACATATACAGACTCCTCTAAGGATGGTTGAAAGACAAGCAACCCCTCTGCTTCAGGATTTCCAGGATGTCTCTGAAGGAAATATCAGGTGATGACCTGGGGGAACTTTCCACTTCATCAAAATCAGTATCTTCGGTGAAAGACTCCTCCAGGGAGTCCAAGTGCTGCCTCCTGCACTTCTTCTTTGCAGGTACTTCCTCAGGAGGATGCTCCGGGGAAGTGTCCAAAGAAGAAACCACCAAAGTGTGTCTTTCCTGGGACTTTTGTGCCATCTATTGTAGGGATGAGACGATTGGCAGCTCAGGTGGAGGAGATGTGGAAATCTGTCCCGACAGGGATGGCAAAGACAGAGTCCCCAATGGACAAAGCCTTCTTCATGATTTGGAAGGCCAGCCCCCCCCCCCCAAGAGGGATGGGAGTCCGGAACCAAAACAGACTCCTTCAGAACCGGGGTCACACCTCGCACAAAGAAGGTGACCCCCGAAACAGAAACCTGGTTCGAGCCTACAAAGGCTGAAGCACCAAGGGACATGGATGGCTCTGAAGTTAAGGAAACCAGTCCATGCACCTCGGACCTGACCAGAGAAGATCGATCCTGGAAGACCTCCAGTGCTGAAGGGCCGGAGGAACTTAAGAGGGCTCTCGGTACTAGAGATGAAGTTGATACCAGAACCGAGGCAGCTGGTGCTGGGAGTGTCAGAATGGAGGGCTCAAACTCTCAACAGGAGTTGGAGGAGGAAATGGCGATGTCGTAGAAGAAAAGGTTCCAATGCCGGGTTGGCTAGAAACCGAAGACAATCCCCTTGCCGCTAACAGCTAATCCACCAGTCTCATGATGTCAGCCTCGGAGAGACTCTTTGTGCATTGAACGATGCTGTAGATGGAGATCTGGGGCATCTGACATCAGGGAAGGGGCTAGGTGGTCTTTCTATAAGAGGGTCAACAGATGGAGAGTAAGTAGGTCTAGGTACTGAAATTTATTTTGGTTTGTCTGGTGCAGACAGAGTCAAGGAAGCCAATGTCAACTCTGAAGATTCAAGAAGTTCGCTGGCGAGGAAGTGGTTGGCACCGAGGAATGTTTTGGTGCTTTCTTTGTCGCTTCAGAAACACTGGGAACCAAAGATAGTTTCCTAGAAGAGGTTGAAGAGTATGAAGACAAACTGGCTTCAGTCTTCGACCCAGAGATGGCATCATCAAAGTCCAATATTAGAAGTCCTTTTAAAACTAATTTGTTCTTACATTCTATGAGCAACTCTCTTGTAAATGAACTTTTCCAAGACAGTACACACAAAGTATGAGTCTGAATTAAGCATTTTGCCATGAAACTTCTCACACCTCTTAAAACCTGAGGTGCCCTTACAGTTTAACAGGTGAAACCTTCCCTTCCATATCAGTCACACAGTCATACAGTGACAGAAGAAAGCTCTTTTTTTTTTGTTAAACAGAGGATTAAAGGAAAATAAATACGAACTATGGTATTACAGAATACCTCGAAAGGTAAAAAAGAGGAAAAAAGAGAGAGTACCAACTACAGTACTTTGACGGGAACTACCAACGGTATAAGAGAAATAAACAAGGACACTCACACACACACAGACTGTAAAGTAAAGGAGAGGAGCGGATAGAAAAATAATTGTGCTAATGAGATAAATAGCCTGAGATAGAAATTTGAAGGAAAATTAAAAAAAAAAAAAAAAAACTCACTGAAACATACCAAAGCTCGAGAGCACTATAAATGCATCTGACCCACGAAGCAGCAAACCAGATCTGAGGTAATTTACAGAGAAGCACTATGGGTAGATCCTAGCTCAAGAGTTTGGAGGGTGCGAGCTGAACTAACAGTTGAGTTGGTTCCGAGGCTTGGAATCGAGCCCACAGTCACGGATTGAGTGAAGCTTGACATCATCAGATAAGTTATGCACTCACCATGTGTTGTCCATTTTTATTCTTCTTCAACTGATGGGTCTCGCATCCAACTCGGATCCGACTTGGCCACATCTTCCAAATCATCTTTTCCAACTCTCAAGCTACTCCTTTCACCCATAATGCCCTGCCAGCCTACCATACCTCAGAATGAGTTTGCTGCCCTTAGTAAACTATTAATAATACCTTAAGAGAACTTAAAAAGGGAATAGAACTGGAGCTCAAACAAGGAACCACAGCTCCCAAAATTATATCCTTTAGATTTATCCAGGCACAAAGGGAAGGGGGTTAGGAGGGCAGGAAGCAGAGGATTAATGAAAATGGACAACACAGATGTAACATATGCTGATTACATAGCTTATTTACTTGATGCTGTCATTTTCATTCATTCCTCAACTGATGGGACACAGTACCCAGCTACATGAACCTTGGGTGGAGAGGTGCAGAGCCAAAAGCAGCTCTGTTCCTAGAAATCAAATTTGTAATTAGCAATAAAGGTATGACTACTGGGCAAAGTGGCAGCGATACAAATGACACTTCTAGAAGTTCTTGACCAAAAGGCTGAGAATACAGCCACAGACCTTGTGGAATTAGGAGAAACCAAACAATGTTCCGTGCTGAAGCCAAAGTCAACCAGTCCAAAGAAACAAAATACTAAACAAGAAAAAGACTGGCTCGACACCGCTATGTAAAACTGTTTAATACAAAAATACTTCAACAATGTAAGCGCTTTCGGGTTCTCCAACCCTTCATCAGACAATGAAACACATAAAAATTCCCATTTAAAAAACAAATATCAACCAATCAACTGTTAGTATTTAACCCGCCTATTTTGTAGTGCAGGTTTTAAAGGTATCATTTAATTTAAACCTGGATACCTATGTGAAGTGAGGGTGATTATCCATTTAGACTCTAAGGTTTCTGTGAGTGGAAGTTTCTCGAAAAAACGTTGTCGCCCCTGTGTGGTCTTGGGGCGTGCTCCTTGCTCACTCATTGCTGTGGAATCCATATTATTAAGGTTCCCATCGCCCTTGGGTACAGTCTGTACTGCCGAAGGTGTGGTGCCTTCCAACTGAGCTAGTCCATCGGTAGTGAAATTCCCTAACAAATCCTCTCTAACGTCCACGTGTCTTACGAGAGGATCAACAGTTGTACTAGAAGTGGAACGATCTATGTCCAAACCTGCAAAAGAAATCTCTCCTGTTGTTTGCGGAACAACACCCGCGGTAACAGAAACGTCAGGCTCTTTCCTCGTTTGTCCTCCAGCTTTTCTGCATCCTGTAGATGGACGGATTTTTAATTTTAAAGCTAGGGCAACGTGCAGGACAAAACATGTGGTCTATTTAGTGGAATGCCAACAATGTTTGGCTTACTACGTAGGTATGACCACCAACATGTTAAAGGTTAGAATACTACAACATCTCTCTTGTATTAGGAACAAGATTGAACAAAATGCTTTGTATAGGCATGTGGAGAGTAATCCCACAAACACTTTTATGTTCAAAGCCATCATTAATGTAAGGTTGGGAGTCAGAGGGGGTGATATCAAGTTGCTCACAGAAACCTTTGAGTCTAAATGGATAATTACCCTCACTTCACATAGGTATCCAGGTTTAAATGAAATGATACCTTTAAAACCTGCACTACAAAATAGGCGGGTTAAATACTAACAGTTGATTGGTTGATATTTGTTTTTTAAATGGGAATTTTTATGTGTTTCATTGTCTGATGAAGGGTTGGAGAACCTGAAAGCGCTTACATTGTTGAAGTATTTTTGTATTAAACAGTTTTACATAGCGGTGTCGAGCCAGTCTTTTTCTTGTTTAGTACCTTGTGGAATTCGCTCTAGGGGGCTTAGGCAAGGACAGTTCTCTTTTATTATAGACAAAAGATATGCTATCAGTTAACCCTCTGGCCAGAGTAAATTAGAAACAGTCATGCCTAATCTTTTAGGGGAGGAGGACTCAAACAACTGGCCAGTCTTACGAAAGTCTTTGGTCCAAAGGAGATGAAACCAAAATAGTCTATGTGCATCCAAAAGATGGAGCATGTACTCTCCCCTTACTTGAAAATTTGGAAAGAAAATTGGGAGGTTAATGACCTGGTTGATATTAGACTCAGAAGCTACCTTAGGCAAAAACGCGGCCTTTGTGGAAAACCAGGCAGGGAAGCTTGGAAAAGAGATCCTGAAGTTCGGATACTTGTGTAGCTGATGTAATAGCACCTAGAAATATGTTTTTCCAAGACAAAAACTTAATGTCTGACTTGGCTGAAGGTTCAAAGGGGCCATGGGTCAGCCCATGAAGCAGGATTGTTAAATCCCAAGGAGGAGAAGGATCTTTTACTGGAGGCCTAAGCAAAAAAGTTCCTTTGAGAAAGGCTTTGCATGACCTAGAAGCAGCTAAGGAAGAATTATTTTCAGCTACATGGAACTGAAATGGCAGCTAGCCGAACCTTGATAGTATATAAATTAGTCCCTTCACTGAAAATTGAAGCCAAAAACTCAAGTACAACTGCTATAAGGGCAAAATAAAATGGTCCAAATCTCTATTAAGGGCCCGGAAAGCAGATCTCTTCCATTTAATTTTGTAAATCTTTCTAGTAGAAGACTTTTGGGAAGATAATAAAATATGGCAGATTGGAGAGGAAAGACTGGGGTGCCTAGCATTAGTGGAACTACAGAAACCATGCTGTCAGTATTTGGATCGTTATACCCAGATGAGTCATCTCTGTCAGGTGAGACAGGAGGTCTAGACTGGGATCCAGTATCCAGGGGAGACAAAGTAGATGAGGCCAGAGGAAGGGAAACCAAATTTTATAAGGTCATAAAGGGGATAAGTGTGCTCTTCAAATGAGTATGTAGAAATTTGGGAATTCAAGGTAAGGGGGCATAAGCACTGAAGACCGGAGGAGCCAGGCATGGACTAGAGCATCTCTCATTGACTCCCCCTTAGGAAGGATCAGGATGAAGAGCCTGCTGAACTAGTTGTTGAGGGAAGAAGCAAAAATGTTGCAGCATGGCTGGTCCCATCTAACAAAAATTCTGTCGCTTTGACAGAGAGATGACTCGTGAGGCATCAGAATGGACTCTCTTAGTTTGTCTGCAATCCCATTTTCTTTCCTCAGTTTGTGCGTTGCTATGAGAAAGTGGCCAGAAGAGATCACCCACTGCCACATACTCATAGTTTCTTGGCATAGTGGGCAAGATATGGTTCCTCTCTGCTGATGTATCAGACTACAGCCATACCAGTCATCTGAACAGCAATCATCCTGGAGGGGAAGGCCTGCAATGCTAGGAGGACTGCTCTCATTTCCATGGCACTGATATGTGCTTTGGCCTCTTCTAGGGACCATGTACCTTGGACTGTCTTTCCCTAGTAGTGGAACCCCCCCTCCACGAGTTGGGAGGCATCAGTGGGCAGGGAAAGAACCAAAAAGACAGCCTTGAGAAACTTTGCCTGAATGAAGCCACCAAAAAAAAATATTTTCTTTAATTGTGTGGTCTTGACTGAGGCAAATAAAGGATGCTGAAGAATAGACACTGTAGCAAGAGTCCACTACAGAACTCGCATGTGAAACCAGACTAAAGGAACTAGGATGATTGCTGTTGCTATGGATCTCAAGGCATGCAAGATTAATTGTGCTGGGAAACAAGGATGTCAGATAAATTTCTTGATCTGGGATCAGAGTGTCTGAATTCATGTTGGAGGAAGAGAGGCTATCTGATTGACCATGTCTAGATGAGCACCTATGAACTCCAGACTCTGCATAGGTGTGAGTTGCTTTTTTGCTGTATTGACTGTGATGTCTATGTGAAGACACAACTGGAGCAAACAGTCCTTTGCCTGTAGAAGTAAATGCCTGGTTATAGCAGTTAGGAGCCAGTCGACTAGCTATGGAAACACTCTGAATCCCATCAGTCTCAGGTGAGCTGCTACCACTTCCATGCATTTTGTGGACATCCTAGGGGCTGTGTTGAGGCCAAAGGTAAGTGCTTTGAACTGGTAATGACTGCCTCTTAGCCTTAAGAGCACATCCCTTCTGGAGTGCCTGTTCATTCTGATGTGATAGCACGTGTCCTGAAGATCTATTGAGCACATCCAATTGTCCTTTCACAGAAGGATCAAAATGAACTAAATCTCTACTATCTGGAACCTTGAATGTTTCACATATTGGTTTAGTTTGCTGAGACACAGGATCGATCTCAAGTCCCCTGTCTTCTCTGACACTAAGAAAAATCTTGAGTAGGTTTTGAATCCTATTTGGTCTAATGGGACCTCCTGGATGTCTCTCTTTCAGAGCAGCTTTTCTATTTCTAATGCTGCATCTCCCGCTGATTGGATGGGAACACCGCTGATACTTTTCATTCTTGCAGGTGGAATTTGGGGAAAATGTTACGATATAACATCTGTAGATAGTTTTCTGCACCCAGGAATCTTCCATGATGGATGCCCAGGCTTTATGGTGCAGAGACAAATGCCCCCAATGGCTTCTAGAGGACACCAGTCAGATCACCTTTCAGGAGTGCTGGTAGGGTTTGTCTTATAAGGAATCTCATGGGGGTTGGCGTCTTCCATTAGAGTTCCCCCATCTCCCTCTGGATGAATCTTCTTGTGAGTCTTGGAAAGGACCCTGGGATTTACAACCACTTCTTCCTACCTCCTCACTGATTCTAGGAAAAGGGTCTTTGAATGTATCAAAACAAAGGAAGGCAACAGAAGCACTGAGTAACCTTTTATTCAGCCAACGGTAAACGCTTTCGTCTCCAATTCTTAACAATGAGACTTCTTCAGACAATAACTTTATAAAAATGACAAACTTGTATACCATCAGCAGCTAATCACATGTTCACATTATTCATATGACTAATTAGTAAATACTTTGTTAAAACATTTTTAAAAGACAAATACCTATAAATACAAAATATAAATACATATATATTAATATATATTGATACATAAATCTATGCTCACAATCTATTGCCTTCCTTTGTTTTGTTCCTGTGGAGTTGGAGTAGTTGCTGCTTTTTTTAGAGTCTTTGAATGTATCCCTACGGCAAACAAGGTCTTTCCTTCTTGCTCACATCCGGGCAGCATTTCTTTTACTTTAGCACCAAATAAGGAAGATCCATTAAACACGTATTAACGAATGAAGACTTGAAGGGCTCTGCAAATTCACATATGCACATCCAGACATAACTCCTAATGGCCAAGCCTAAACCCTCCACCCGTAAGGTACCTTCTGCAGTAAATGAAATCAACCTCATGGACGCATTAGTTATAGACTGAAGGGTGGCCAATTGCGAAGAGACTATTTTGGTCCTCCAAAGACAGACCCAGAAAGACATTTCTAGAGCTCTTTAGTCAAATCTCTTTGAAATGTGCCAAATAATTCAACGAGTGCAGAGTGAAGGTTGCTGAAGCATAAATGTGCATACTGACTTTGCCCCAAGGCACTAGATTCCCATGTTAGCAGGATGGAAAGAAGAGCTGTACTCCACAAGCTCTTTCTTAGTGGCTGCTGCCACAATCATAGCACCAACTGGGATCCCCTTGCTCCAGTGTGAACTGTGCTTCTGAGAGGCTAGAAATTTCTCTGGTCACTTATGGATGGACTCCACATTATTCAGCTCCTTCCATGCTGGCATGAGAAAAGGTCTAGAAGCTTATCAGCTGGGGGGGCGGGTCACCCAAGATTTAGTTTGTCCAGACCCCAAAGCCTCCAGCAACATCGACTCCTCTTGGAATAGGGGTGTCGGAAGACTAAAGTACAGTTTTGTACCTACCATAAATGTAGATGTCCGATAGACATGCAACTGCAGTCATAACATGTGGGTTGTCCTGCCTCAGACAGCCCTCGGTTGGCCGGATTCCAAAGTCTGGGTCCGACGTCGGCTGATGTCACATTTCTCTCCGACGTCAGAGCGGCTGGAGTACATAAGCATCAGCCGACGCCATTTTCTTCAGTGTTTCTTGCCCCAGATGCCAGGTGCCCTCCAAGGAAGGCTGTAATCAAATTGGAAGACAAAACAGGATTCCAAACAAATAAATGAGCAATAAAACAAATACACCATAACAGATATCCCCAGCTAAGAGAAACAGGGATAGGAGTGGACCCTAGGCATAGAGGGGTATGGAGGGTGGGAAAATCCGACTGCAGTTGCATGTCTATCGGACATCTACATTTATGGTAGGTACAAAACTGTACTATGTCCTTCAAGAATGCAACTGCAGTCATAACATATGGGTAGAATACCATAGCTTAGCTGGGGGAGGAGGAATGCTCTAGGAAAAAGATGGTGTGGCAATCAAACCCTGCAGGACTGCCGAAGCAAAGCCTGCTCTGGATCTGGAGTATAGAGGGAGATTGTAGTGTTTGGAGAATGTATGCACGGAGCTCCATGTAGCAGCTTCTAGAATGTCCTTAGTAGGCACCCCTCTTAAGAATGCTGTAGAGGTGGCTGTAGCTCTGGTAGAATGTGGTCTGACATTGGCTAGAACAGCCTTTCCATGAAAGGAATAACAGAATCTGATGCAATGTCCAATCCATTTTGAAATAGTCTGTTTTGAAATTGCTTTTCCTTGGACTGCAGGGGCGTAAGCTACAAAAAGTTGTTCAGACTTCCTACTGGCCTTGGTTATGTCCAGGTAGTAACGAAGTTGTCTGTGAATGTCCAAGGTATGCAACAGACTTTCCCCCTTGTTCTCAGGATTGGGGAAGAAAGCAGGCAGATGAATTGCTTGATTTAAAGAAACCCTAGATACCACCTTTGGCATGAAAGTAGGGTTGGTCCTTAATGAAACCCTGTCTCTGTGAAAAATAATAAAGGGTGGTATTGCCATTAGGGCCTGTAGCTCCGAAACCCTTCTTGCTGATGTAATTGCCAACAGGAAAGCTGTTTTCCAAGAGAGAAATTGCAAGTCAACTGAAGCTGCTGGCTCAAATGGAGGTAGAGTCAGTTTTTCTAGGACAAAATTGAGGTCCCAGGCTGGCACTGGGGCCTTTCTTGGTGGCTTAATGTTCTTGATTCCCCTGAGGAATTGCCTTAGTAAGGGGTGTGAAAAATCAGGAGGATCAGTGTTGTATCTAGCTGAAATAGCAGATGCATGTATCTTTATGGAGGAATATGAGAGGCCGTTCTTTAACATATCTGCCAAATATTCCAAGATGAGTGGGATGTTCAACAATGATGCATCATGTCCCTTGCTGGTATTCCAATTGCTGAATCTTTTCCACTTTGCTAAGTAAACCTTTCTGGTGGATGGTCTTCGAGCCTCTGTTAGTATCCGCTGAACTTCCTTGGAGAGAGATAGGCTGAAGCTATTTATGGGATCTCCCAGGCTGTTAGCTGCAGTGTCTGTAGATTTGGATGCACTGTTTCGAAGTTGTGTTGAGTCAGAAGTAGAGGCCATTGGGGAAGGGCCCACCTCCTGGTGTGACATATGCTCCGTAGTAGTGGGTACCAGTGTTGCCTTGGCCAGTCCGGAGCTATTATGATTTTCTTGGGTCTCTCTGCTTTGATCTTTAGTAATACTGAGGTCATCAGTGGCAGAGGTGGGAATGCATAGATTGTTAGTGAGTTCCAGTTGATTGAGAGGGCATCTATTTTCCAAGCTTTTGGATGGTATGTCCTTGTGCAGAATTTTGGTAGAAGATGGTTGAGATGAGAGGCAAATAGGTCCACTTCTGGCTTGCCCCATGTCGAAGTGAGTTGTCTGAAGGCCTTCGGATGTAACCTCCACTCGTGTGGGTCTGTGAAATTCCTGCTTAGGCTGTCCGCCAACACATTGTCTTTTCCTGGAACAAACTGGGATTGTAACTGGATGTTTAGACTCAGTGATTTCTCCCAAAGATGCATTGTCAGCCTGCAAAGGGGGTAAGAGTGGGTGCCCCCTTGCTTGTTTATGTACCACATCACAGTGGTATTGTCTGTCCTTATCAGTAAATGGCCTTGCTGGAGTTGGTGTTGAAAAGCCTCGATGGCATGCATTACTGCCAGCATTTCCTTTTGATTTATATGCAGATGTGTTTCCTTTGGAGACCATTGTCCTTGTATACACCTGCCTTCCATGTGCGCCCCCCATCCAAGGTCTGAGGCGTCTGTGGTCATGGTCTGTGTTATCTGTGGTTTTTTGAATGACATACCTGTGTTTGCCTGGCTCACCGAGGCCCACCATAGGAATTCCTTTTGTAGGCATGGAATGAGCGGTATGATTGTCTCCAAGTTGTTGCTGTGTTGAGACCAAATGCTTTTTAGGTACCATTGAAGCTTTCTCATGTGTAGTCTTGCTAATGGAACCAGGAGAATGCAAGATGCCATGTAACCCAAGGCCTGTAGGAATCTCCTTGCAGTCATCTGGGTGAGTTTTGCTAAACCTTTGAAGTAATGAGTTAACTTCTCTTGCTTGTCTTCTGTCAGGTACGCCATCTGAGAGGCTGTGTCTAGTTTGGCTCCTAAGAAGATTATTTGCTGGGATGGCTGCAGTCTTGACTTTTGGAAGTTGACTGTGTATCCCAGAGCTTGAAGTAATCGTATGACATAATCCAGGTTTTTTGTCAACATCAATTTGTCGTCCGCTTGTATGAGGCAGTCGTCCAGGTATGGGTAAATTTGTATCCCCTGGAGCCTGCAATGAGCAATTACTGAAGTCAGGCATTTTGTGAATACTCTGGGTGCAGTAGATAAGCCAAATGGCAATGCTGAGAATTGATAATGCTCTGGTCCTGCAAGAAATCTGAGGTATCTTCTGCAGCTGTGTCTGATAGGGACATGCAGGTATGCCTCCTTGAGGTCCAGAGTAATCAGCCAAGACCCCTTGCCCAGCATGGGAAGGAGTTGCTGTAGAGTCAGCATTTTGAACTTTGGTACTATGAGAAAGGTGTTTAATGCGGACAAGTCCAGTATTGGTCTCCATTGAGATTCTTTTCTTGGAACAAGGAACAGTCTTGAGTAAAACCCCTGGTCTTGTTCTTGTTGTGGGACTCTTTCTATTGCTTTCATCCGAGTCAGCAGAGTGATTTGTTTGATAGCCTCTGCCCTCTGGTTTTGTGGTAGGTTTGGCGTGCCTTGTTTTCTTGGTAAGGTATGAAAATGAAACCTGTACCCTCGGTCTATAATGTCCAAAATCCATTTGTCCTTTGTCAGTCTGTGCCAATTTTCTGCAAACAGAGATAATTTCCCGCCCAAGGGAGCTTCTATTTGTTCCCTGGTAGGCGGTAGTAGAGGAAAGTCATTGAGATTGTGGTTGTGAGGCAGGTGAAACCCCTGCGTCACTTCTTTGGTTTCCTGGCTGCCATTGTCATCCCCTGTAAGGGCCTCTGTATTGGCCTCTTCCTCGGCCACGAGTGTTCTTACCCCTTTGAAACTTTTCTGTATTAGGAAAGGACCAGTTTTTAGAAGGCCAATTCCTACTGAATCTGGGGGGTTGAATTTGTAAGAAATCTTTCACCGTCTGAACTGATTTTGCTTTCTCTTCGATGGTCTTTAACACATCCTTAGCATTTGCACCAAAAAGCTTGTTCTTTTCCAAAGGTGCATCCAGAAGTTTTGCTTATACATGATCTGGTAGAGGTTGATCTTTTAACCAAGCATGTCTACGAATGACTGCCCCTGTCATAGCTGCCCTACATGAAGCTTCCAGTGCATCATATCCACACTGCAGGAAGTGATTGCTTACTTGCTGAGTGTTATGTACAGCTTCCTGCAAAGTCTTCCTGTCTAAAGGATCAGGAGTGGCTAAAGTTTTTTGTAAATCTTCTAAAAGGTAATCCTGATACTGTAACATATGAAAAAGGCAATTTAAAGCTCTCATAGATAAGGTAGTGGATGTGTAAACCTTTTTACCCATCTCTCTAATGACCTGGCCTCCCTGTTGGAGGGCAATGGATTTTTAGAGGTGGAGGCTGAAACTCCTTTAGGCCCCTGTGAAATAGTTTCCAAATCAGCAGCATGGGCCCTGAATAAATGGGAATGAGTTTCTGGGACCCTGTAATACCTGTCTGGCTTGGCTGGAGCAGGAGGAAGAGAATCAGGGGTAGCACAAGAGTCAGAATAAAGATCATCCAGAACATCAAGTACAGGAGGAATAGCTAAGGGCCTGTGCTGGGGCTTCTTAAGGAAAGTCCTCAGGCGTTTCCTAGAATCAGAATATTCCTGACCTTGCCACTTGAAATGTTCCCTCATGGTGTGCAGAACTTCCCCAAAGGAAATATCCTCAGGAGGGGAGGCCGAGGGAATGGAATCTTCTGCATCCGAGTCCTCATAGGTCTGGAAGAGCTCTTCCTGGCTATCAGAGTGGACAGAGCCCTCAGAGTCTTCATCTGAAGGAATAGGTTCAGAGGGTTCAACCCAGGGCCTTTTATCAGAAGGAGGCTGGGATCCTCTCTCAGGATGGGCCTGTGAACCTCTAATCATGGAAATTAAATCAGCAGCCATGGACATAATTTGTGTCTCTGGAGTAGGCTGAGGTAAGGATTTAGAAGTAATGTGCTTTATTTTGCTGGCTGCCTTAGCCCTAGTGTAGGCCTTAATAGACATGGCCATAGGAGGCCTGGCAGCTCCACGTGCAGGAGTGACCTTGTCTACAGCAATGGTCTCGGGCATTTCCTCGGTTTCGGTATCCGGAGGAAAATCGATAACTGGCGGAGTGATGTCCGGAATCGGAGTTGTCGGTAATGCGGTGTCTTCGGTTTGGAGCGGTGGAGAGACCGTCTCAGGGGGAACCGGAGCACTCGCGCTAGGTTTTGGCATGGAGTCGGTGGTAGACGTGGGCCGAGGATGTCGGTCCCGGTCTTTTCGCTTTTTGGGAGTTTGCGATGTCGGAAGATCCGACGGCATGGTGTAAGCAAATTTATCGGCAAAAAAGTCTTCAGCGAACTCCGCCCGGCGCCTGAGAGTGCGCTTGTTGAAGCGAGCACAGGCTACATAGGCCGAGACGTCGTGGTCTGGGCCCAGGCAAGGAAGACAGTAAGAGTGGAAATCCTTATGAGGTATTTGTTTACCACAAGAAAGACAATTGTTAACTTTTTCAGTTATTTCTGACATCAGCTGAGGCAAGAAAAGGTCCCCAACGGGGTACTAAGCTTTTTTGATGACTTCGGTATCGAAGAATACAGGAGCTGACTGACCGGCACTTGCGAACTGCTTCTGCTTCGGGCACCGCACGGCAAGAAATACTAAAGAAAATGGCGTCGGCTGATGCTTATGTACTCCAGCCGCTCTGACGTCGGAGAGAAATGTGACATCAGCCGACATCGGACCCAGACTTTGGAATCCGGCCGACCGAGGGCTGCCTGAGGCAGGACAACCCACATGTTATGACTGCAGTTGCATTCTTGAAGGACATCCACTGTTTTGCTTTCAGAGTTCAAGAATGTCTCCAAAGGACACATCTTCAGGTGGAGATCTGAGGGACCCTTCACTTTCATTAATCAAAGTGTCTCCTTTTACATTTTTTCTACTGAGGAACTCAGTGGGATGGTCTGCTGAAGTATCAGAAGTGACAAGGGAGTCCAGAGGGACTGGCAGGACATTTGAATGTGCTGGCTGTCCCAGTGGACTAGAAGAATGAGGCTCAGAGCCAAGACCCAAAGGTGATAGAGGTATATGATCAGAGAGGGTAGGGATGTCCTTTCTGTAGGTTAAGGAGAAAGCCCTCTCATCACACTAAAAAGCAGAATTCACATGGGAGATCAAAGCAAGAGGTATCGTAGCAAACACTGCCTGCACTGTCAACCCCTGAATTCCTCTAAGCTGTCCACCCAAGAATGGAGTCAGACCCAAACTGTCCAGAGCCAAAGCTCACAGGAATGGTTCAGACAACTTCAGAGTCAATCCTGATTCCCCGATCCAGTGCCAATGCTTTTTCTCTAAGAATCTTCCTACTCCAAAACACTTGGAGAAGAATGGCTCAGGGAACTGACCAGAGTCGAAAAACGAGCAGTCTTCAGATCTGACAAGGACACCCCCAGGTTCGCAAATCCAGGGGCGAGAAAACCAAAGGCTGAACCATAGAAGAAGAAACTATAGAAGGGCTAGTAGATGGAAAAACCCCATCTGGATCTGAGCTCTGAGAATTTCCTCATCATCCATCCACTTCAGCCTTAGACAAACTCATGGGACACCTGCGGGAGGACCTAGTGGACAGCAGCCTCAAGTGTTTATGAGACTCCTGCAAAAAACTGAAGGGAGTCAAGAATGTATCAGATCCTGCAAATGAAGAGGTGACTGGATCAAAGGCAATTCCATCTTTCAAGGAGTAGAATCCATATCTGTTGGATCCATTTTTCTTGACATTTTTGATGGTGGCCCTAAGGATGGAGCCAAAGACGTTGAAGAATGAGGTGATCTTTTCCTAGAATCTTTGTGTTTGAGAACAGAGCCAGTTTCCTTTTGTCAGACGTCTTAGTGGGGGTTTGAGCCGCATCTGGAATACAGGATGAAGATGATGATGACAGAAGGAGACCAGTTAAAAATAGTTGGTTGGGTCCATCAGTGAGTGGCCTGGTACTGAAACCAGCACAAATAGAACTATCTGAATCTAAATGGGCAGTGCCCAAGAAGTAGACGCATTCCTTGTGGGCATCTGAATTAGGTATTTTCTGCCCACAGGAGATGCACTCGAAACCAGTTGGTTTGCCAGTCATCCTTGTATTCTAATCCTAAAGGGGAAGGCCCAAAAGGGAAAATAATTACTAGCATGAAAAAAATACAAAATGCATTCTATTTTTTTAATCAAGAAAAAACTACCAACAATGGCAGTCAAGGGTACCCTAAAATCAGTAGAAAGAGGTAAAGAGAAGAAAGCCAAAGTACCGATAATGGAAAGAAATAACATGGTCTTAACAGAACTGAAAGAAGAAAGAATCGACAAATAGAATAAAGGGAGGTGAAATAATTACTAAGAGTAGAGTATTGAAGGAAATTATAAAAAAAAAACCTCAATGTTTTTCTCCTAAAATACACCAATAGCTAGAGAACAATAGGCTCCACATCTGTACCAATATGGTGGCAAACATGATCTAAGGTATGTTAGACTGGTGGGGCATTCCAGGTTAAGGGAGAAGCTCAATAGTTGGATCTTGGGATCTGGAAAATGCAGCTGAGTGGAATCCAAGTCGGATCAATGACCCATCAGTTGAGGAATGAATGAAAATGACACCATCAGATCAACAGTTATGTTCTTATTATAATGATCGATCCATACTATCTGATTTTTATCCGGTTCAACACATGGGTTTGTCAGATCCGACATCAGCACCAACACTGAAGCTTTTCAGTTCCAGGGCTCCTCCCCTACAAGTCCCTGTAATCTATCCTAATATCTCAGATCAAGTTTGCCCCCATCTAACATAAATGATTTACAACACAGTAAATATGATAATAGTTGGCAAATGAAATACAGAGAGGGACAGAAAGCAACAGTCAGAGGGAGTTGAGTAATAACCACCCAGTCACCCCAAACTCATGTATCAATTTAGAAAGGGGGAAGGAAGTTGAACCAGATTAAAATCAGACATGGATCACTATAGAAAGTGCATAACTTTTGTATCCAGTGTTGTAGATTTTCATCTGATCCAACACATGGGACAGATTCTCAAGCTGTCTATCTGGGTGGTATCAAGGAAGAACGTTCCTGAGAATGGTGGAACAAAAAGAAGAGTCTGATCTAGACTGTACATCCAGTTTATAATGAGACACAAATGTATGGACTGTGGAACAATCCCAGTGCAGCACAAAAGTCATCAATGGGAAACCTTATAGAAAAGGCTCTTGAAGTTAATATTCCTCTAGTGGAAGGAGCTTTAGGCTTAGACTGAAGAGACAAACTGCTTTTCTTATAAATAAAGGAAATGTAGTCTGACAACCATCTTCAAAGGGTAACTTTGGCAACAACTTTACTTAACGTTGTCTTTCAGAAGGCAATAAATAACTGATCAGATTTCCTGAACTGTTTCATTTTATGAAGGCAGAATCTGAGCAGACGACAAACCTCTAACATATGCAAAATGTAGTCACCTTTGTCTGAGTATCTGGAAAAATACTGTTAAGTTTATTGACTGATTTAGGTTTGCTTTGGATGCCACCTTAGGAAAAAAGGATGCATTAAATCTCAAGAAAAACTCTGTCTTCATGAAACACCAGACAGGAAGGTTTGAATGAAAGTGCCTATAACTCCAAAATCCGCCTGGCTGATCTAAGTGCCACCAGAAAAATTGTTTTCCATGTCAGGAGCTTTAGACCTAATGTGGCCGCAGGTTCAAAAGGGGGTTGAGTTAGAGCCTGACACATAATGGTTATGTCCCATGGAGGAACAGATTCTCTGATGTGAAGATTGCCCTCTATGGGTGACCATGTACCTTGGACAATCTTCCCTTTGAAGTCCACCCCCCACCTGAAAAGAGAGGTGTCTGTGGTTACTGCTGCTACAGGTAAGCCAATGTGGAACTGGCATCCTTCAGTTATGATAAGGATACAATCTACTAAGCAATGTGTCATCTGCAGATCTGAGTGAGTCAAATATTTGCATGTAATGGGTGAATGTTCTGAGACCTCTGTACTGCTAGAGTACACAAGAGTACTCTCACTTGGTACATGACCACTGGAACCGTCAGCATCATGGAAGCCGTTACGCCTAGAAGTTGCAAGATCAAGCTCGCTGGAGGTGAGTGATGATGGACTCGCATGGCAGTTAGACATAACAATAAAACCCTGGTATGGGGAAGGCTGGTGATCTGTAGACTGGTATTGAGGTGGCATCTTATAAATTCGATTTACTGGGTTCATGTCAGATGAGACTTGGGAAGATTTACTGCTATTTCTAAATCCTGTAACAATTGGAGCACAAGATCCAGATGGCATAGCAACAGATGCTCGGAGGTAGCAGTTAGCCAATCTTCGTGGTAGGGGAAAACATGGATTCCTATCAAATTTCAAGTGCACGGTCACCACTGTCATTATCTTGGTGAATACTCTGGGGGCTGTGTTGAGACCAAAATGTGAGCTCTGAACGGATAGTAACAGACTCCCAGCCAGAAACGGAGGAATCTCTTGGAGCGCTTCCCCATCTTCACATGACAGCAAGTGTTCTGGAGATCTATGCATCAGATCTAGTCATCTCTCCTCAGGAGAGGCGCGTCTATATTATCTTGTCAAAAGATGACAATATCGAATGGCAAAAACATCGAAAATGCCGTACATCGAAACTGTTCTTGTGGGGGGCTGTGCCCCCCACACCTCCCGCTAATTATATATACCAACTCCGAGATCGCACTACAGTGAGGAAAGGGCAAATTTTCTCATCCCCACTGTACCATAATCCCGTAACAACACTTTCGATATATGGCATTTATGACATTATTGCCGTTCGATATTTTCAACATGCGATAACGTGAAGTAGACCCGGAGAGGCAATATGGACTGAATCGTGACCATCCAGACTTTTGTCTGTTTTACAAACAGATTGAGGTGACCGAGCTCCAGAATGGCTATGAGGTCCGTCCGTCCCTTTTTTTTTTGGGCACTAAAACGAACCTTGAATAGACTCTGCATACTAACTGGTCTTGGGGGACCAGCTCTAAGGCTTCTAGTAATTTTGAAACTTCTATGGCTGCTGGTTTCCACTGACTGAGTGGAACATTTGGGAAATTCCTCATTTTCTGAGCAGGAAGAGAAAAAAGAATTGATTAGTCTCTGGAAATCATCCTTAGCAACCACAGATCTTTGGTTACACTTTGCCAGTGTTGTGGCTGCAAGACAAGCACCCCTGAATGCCTCTACAGTGCAGCAGTCGGGCAAATATTCCACAGTGCTGTTAGGGCTTCTCATAAAAAGGACTGTGGAAGTCCTGGATATGCAGTTGCTTCTGCCCCCTAAGGCGATGCCCGTTTGAGCTACCACTACATCTGCCACAAGGAAGTCTATCACCAGGAGAATCATGTTAAGAACTCTGATTTACGGAAACACCGTTTTCCCCATCCTCTGATTCCTACAGAAGGATCTCTGTGGGGTGGAAAAATGAATTCCCACTGCAAAGAGAGTCTTGCCATCCTACTGGTTTCTAGTAAGTGTGTCTGAAACCAAAAAGCATGGATCCATTTTAAAGTGCATTTATGAAGGGTGTCAAAGTTTTCTGCAAAGTCAAAAAGGCAGATGCAACACGAAGGTACACAGTGATGCTAGTGCCTTCACCCCTGGTTGTGTCATCAACTGTGTTGGAGAGCAGTCACATTGCTATGCTGGAGATCAACTGTAGGGTAGATAATTGGAAGTCCGCCATCTTCTGAATACCTACAGGCAAGAATACCCAAAACAGACTTGGATAGTTTCTTGGTTAAATCTCTCTGGAACATAGTAACATGAGCTAAGTAGTTCAGTTATCTGAGAACTAAAGTCACTGAGGTGTAAGTCCATTTCCCAAATGAGTCCATCGCCATAAACTCCCTATCTGGAGGATGAACAGAGGAACTTTCTTCAGATAATTCCTTTTATGTGGTCGCTGCTACTAGGGTCACTTGCTCCAATGTTTTCCCTTTTTTGGAGCTGTACAATCCTGTCTGCTTTTCTGGGTATAGTTCCACCATATCAGTGTCCTTCCATGCCTATTGAGCAAAAAGACAGATAAGGAGTCAATGGGTGGTACCATGCAGCACGATGCTGAGCCAAAACCAACAGCTTCAAAGAATACAGACTCATCAGGTGAAGTATCCTGGACAGACTACTCCCTCCTGCTTCATCAACTCAAAGATCTTGCCAAAGGTGATGTCTTCCGAGGGGGAGTGGGGAGACCCTTCACCATCATCCAAATCAGTGTCTTCCATGAACGACTCACGAGATGAGACTATGTGCTTCCATTTGGATGTCTGTTTCTTGTGAACTGTTTCTGGTAGGAGATCAGAAGGTTCCATACCAGACTGGGAGCTAATATAGCATGGGATATCAGAAGCTTGAGGTTCCAACTGTTCCTGTCTGACATGGAGGGGTAGAAGTGGCAGAATCTTCTTGGATTTCATATGGCACTAAACTGGATGTAGGGGCCTTATCCTCAGGCATAACTAGGACTGTAAGGAAAGCCTTGAAGGCCGAAGCTGCAATTGGCTCCAAGGACCTATCCCTGTCCAATAACAAAGGAGCTATATCGGTGCTGATGCACCTTGACTCTGAAGTCAGTCTCTAATCCAAGCTATCAAAAGCCAAGGCTCTGAGTGGTAGGGACAGCTCAGATAACATTGGTGTCCACCCATCCCCTCGAACCCTAGCACCGAAACTTTAGTTCAGAGTCTCTCCATGATCAGAGCTCATAGGTGAGTGAGACAGGGATGCTGTCAAGG
The DNA here is from genome assembly GCF_019279795.1 of Protopterus annectens. NCBI lineage: Eukaryota > Metazoa > Chordata > Ceratodontiformes > Protopteridae > Protopterus > Protopterus annectens. The sequence goes on along the minus strand of NC_056744.1, from coordinate 882,237,280 downwards.
TCAAACTAAGCCGGTCAACACCAACAAAGGTGCGTCAGTGGAGGATGGACCCAGACAGAACAGTTCCAGCATGGGGGGACTGATACCATAAGGTGGACTGGCACTGGAGAGAAAAGGGCGGTGGATAGGTTGGACCAATACTCAGCATGTTCCCAGTGGACATTATTGAGAGAACCTAAAGTTGGACTTGCGTCCTGAGAAACATCATCATCCTGTCAACAACATGTGCCATAAGAGTTCAGAATGACAGTGAGGAAGAGGTTAATGATAGTGGTCTAGAGTATCTCCTTTCCTGGAGGATTGGGAAGTACAGCCTTGGGCTCACCTTCCACTGAGAACCGGGGCAAAGTAGTACAGGAATGGAGCACAGAAACTGTCAGTTCAGACACATAAGGTGATTTTGTATCCAGTCCGACCAGTACCTTTGGATCCAGAGAACATCTCCTGAACAGAAGATACAAATTTTCCACTTTTTTCAGGTTTATCCTTCTTTTTTTCTTTGTTCTTGTCTTTTTCCTTAGATGTCTCCTTGGCCTTAGACTTGTCCAAAATGGTGGCTGGAGAAACACTGGTCAAAGAAGAACCTGATGAAGTTGAAGCACTTGTTTGTTGGGGGTAGGTCTTTAGCTATAACTTTCTTTCCTTGTTTGAGGAGATCAAGCACTAAAGAAAGCACAAGACTTACAATCTGACTGTGAGTGGGCAGCTTGTGCTCGCATTGAGAGTACTTCTGAAAACCTTACGAGTCCAACATTGCAAAAACATATCACAAACATCCAGATTCCAAACTACAGGAACACCACCACACCAAAAGTATTAAGAACTATCAGATAGAACAATAACACTCAAGATTTATCGAACTATATAACAAACTTAATATAAATCAAAGATATTTATACTAGGCTACTATTTTACACCAGTTATCAACTAACTATACAACTATCTATGCTGCAAACCTAACTCCTATCAAAATACACACTCTAATAAAAGGCTAGAAAGTATAAAAATCTCAGTAGCAAAACAAGAAAAAGGCTGAAATCTAGTAAGAAAACATGCCAAGAGATGAGACCTCAAGAACATGTCTGAAGTCTTCAGCAGCAAATGAGATCTGAGGTATTAGGGTGGAGTATAGGGACTTATGGGTAGGGGAGGAGGAGCACCCCGGAACCAAAGAAACTTCAGAGGAATATTCCAGGGAATGACCAGAATCTGGATCCTATTCCTCTTCAGAGAAAGAAGAATCTTGTGTGTCTTTGTGGAATGGCCTGCAGCAGCTGTGACACAAAACCCTGGTATAAGTTCATCCATTCTTTTTTCTTTGGAAATTGTAGGGGAGGTCACATACCTAGTTTTCTTCTTTTTCTTTTTATATGTGATATCCACAAGAATTAGTCTTGGAGGTTTGGAACACTGGCGCACTTCAGAGTGCCTAAAATCTCTTCTCCTGACTAGGTTTGAGGAACTGTGTGTGGACCCTCTGAAATAATGAACATCCACCATCTGCAGGGCTTCAGCGCCATACCAGCCTTCAACACCATGTCAGTAGCAGGTAATTCAGAGGAAATCTGCAGACAGCAGGTTCTGCAACCTCAGCGGGTGCATACAACTCAGGAGATGCAACGCTGCAGGTCATCTCTCATTTTTTTGAGTTTCTTCTGTGGTGAAAGGGCAATGTCAGATGATGAAGATTCTGCCATTTTTGTTTGGGTCAGGTCACTTAGTTTCAAAAGTGTTAAAGGTGGAAAGCCTTGACATAAGGGTGTTGGGAACAAATGAATGGAAGATGAAGCAGATTTTGTAGTCATGTTCCAGACCTAAATAAAAAAAAGGCAATATGCAAGTCCTTGTATGTGATCTGCCTACTGCACTTGCCCTCTTAGCTGACATGTAACAAAAGTTATCTATACAATCAAAATACACGAATATACGAATGTTCCCCCATGGGGCACTTACCTGAAATATGAAAAAGTTAAGCAAAGGTACCGACAACCCAAACATCAGTCCAACAAATGCACGACCTGTGCTTGGGCAGTGGCGAAATAGTCTGGAGTACTCATGCATACGTCTGTCTGTATACACAGACATGTAGACACCTGGGAAGGTAAAGCTTCAGTACCCTGGTTGTACGGTCAGCGGATGAAAACCCATATGTTAAAAATACTGCGACAATGATTTCAGTCATGCCATTAGCAGTATCAAAAGAGAAAGGGATTGAGGAATCCTAATTAAAAGACCTGCTCTGGTAGAGTTTTTAACTGAATTTAGAAAAGCAGCTGATGTTAAAAATGGGATAATTAGCAGGCTATATAAGATTTTGCATGACAACTATAACAATCAATCAGAGGAGGTTAGAAAAGATTAGGAAGAAATGTGGATAAGTAATAAGTAATTTACAAGGGAACAATTGGAGGACATACGTAGGACTCCCAACTATGCAACAAAGACGAAAAGGTTTAGGATTTTTACTTGGAAGTGTTTGCATAGGTATTTTTATACCCCAATGATTCAAATTCAAATAATTTCAATTATATGGCTAATATTGGATGTCTAATTGAAGAAAGGGGCATCTGGGAACATATGTTTTGGGAGTGGAATTAGTTGGCAGATTTAAAAAATTCCCTATAGAATACTCTAGTCAGAAATGTTAGGGTGAGCTAATGGGTGCAAATAATTAAATTATTTTCTTTTCTTTTATTTTTTTTTTGTGAGCTGCAACACATGATCTGAACTACCAGGATGTAATAAGGCCTTGTTAAATTTAATTCTGGTGCCTACCAAAAAAGCAGTTACCAGAAAATAGAAATCAAAGTCTAAACTAGCTGTATTTGAAGTACTGACTATGTAATAGATAAAATAACTGTAAGTGTGATCTTTAGAAAAGGGAAAGAGCAAATTGCATAGAAATAAATGGAAATGGTGGGAACAATACACGCAAAATAATGTTCAGAGGAGGAGGACGGGGATTTAAGGGAAAGGAAGAATTCAGCAATTTATGTAATATACTGATGACAGTTATAAAAAAAGAACATATATGATGTATGTGTAATCTGTGTAACTAGAAACATGTTAATATGGTCTGTTTTCTTTTATATTAATGTAAGTTAGAATATGCCTTAAGTGACAAATGTTTAAAAAAAACAGAACAGGAATAGCTTAAAGGCAAACCTGCAAGTGCAGTATTCATAGATCTACTAAAAACATTCAGTATCGTAAACCATAACATCCTGTTGTTTCATATTCAGACCTAAGGATTCTATAAACATTCAATTGGATGGTTTAAAAATTATCTTGCCAATTGGTACTGTGAAATGACATTAAGTCTCTGCCATAGCTTGTGTGTCCTTAAGAGGCTTTCGTAACTGCATGGAACATGCAAGCTAGGCCCAATAAACAAGGTCTCAAAACAAAATAACTGTTAAATTAAGTTACAATGCAACTGTCAACATTTCTATGAAAGTATTTATGCTAGAAATGAAGCAAAGAAAACACGCACACGCATGCATACACACATTTATATGTATATGGGTTTACAGGTAGGTACTAGGCTATTGGCCCTAGGGCCTATATAGGCCTAGCCAAACGGTACCCTGGCTTTTGCCTCCCAAGAAAATTATTCTCCTCTGCCCCTGTCAAGCAGAGCCACAGAAGTGATCCCCGGGGTGAATTTCCTATCTCCCATCCAATCAAGATTTTTCTTGAAGAGTGCTAATGAGGAGCTTTGTTTGATATAGACAGGTAGTTTGTTCCAGAGTATGGGAAGTCTCTGAGACAGGAATCTATCCCTCCAGCATGTTCCGTTTATTGTGGTAACAAGGATTAGGTCCCTAGAGAGTGTAGCTCAGAGGGATTGGGATTTCATTATGTGGAGCATGTCCAAAAGCTCTGGATTTGACATAGCTTTGTATGTTAGGCTCAGATATCTTCCGAGTAGGCGATATGCGACAGAGTAAAGCTGGAGTTTTTTGAGACTGTCTGTGTAGGGCATCTGTTTGAGGCCAGTAATCCTCTTTGGGAGGTATTTCTGAGGCCTTTCCAGTTGTTGCAGATGTCTTGTGAGGTACATACCAAAAGGGGCGTTGTACTCTATAATGGGTCTGAGTGATGAGTAGAGGGGAACAATGACCTCTTTTCCTGGATGAGAAACCTTTTGTGATGAGGTGTGCCACGTAGAAGGATTTTCTGACTACTGTGGCAATGTGATTATCAAAGGAGAGACTACTGTCCACCTGTGTCCCCAAGGTCTCTTATCACACTTTCAGTGCTAAGTAGACTACCGCCTATGTGGTAGTTCATGGGTACAGAGTTTTTACCAAAAGGGATGACTATGCACTTTTTGGCATTGAGCTTGAGGCCATGGCTTTGACACCAGGCATCTGTCTCAGTGAGGCCCTTTTGTAGGATGTCCACATCATTAGGAGATTTGATTATGGCTCCTAGTTTGCAGTCATCTGCGAACTTTGTTAGCCAAAGACCTTCTGTGTTAGCCTGTACTTCAGAGAAGTAGATACCAAACAGGAGAGGACCTAGGACTGAACCCTGTGGTACTCCACTTGTCACTGGTCTGAAGCTGGATTTAGAGTCTGCTACTTTCACAGTGTGTGTTCGGTCAGTGAGCCAGTTGGCAACCCATCTTGTGACACACGGATTTATACTTAGTTTAATGAGTGTCTATAATTCCAGAGTGGGGGATGGTGTTGAAAGCCTTGGCGAGATCTAGATAGGCTGTGTGCACCATCTTACCCTCATCTACAGCTTTGGTGACCACTTCAAAGTAGTCTATCAGGTTTAGAGACATGATCTGCCTTTTACAGACCAGAACTGGGTAGGGTCCAGAGTTTGGAGATTACCAATGTCATTGTTTATAAGTTCCATGAGGATACTTTCCATAGCCTTGCAGACCAGGCTCGTCAGGCTAATGGGGTGGTAGTTCCCAGGGTCCTTGGTGGCTCCCCCTTTGTGGAGTGGGTAACTGTTGCTGTGCACCATTCAGTGGCACAGAGCCTGAGGTGAGGCTATGAACATGGTACTTGGGTGGGGTGCCAATTTGTTCTGTAGTTCATGTAGAACGCAGCCTGGGATGTTGTCAGGTCCCATGGATGCTGTGTTCTTGGCTTTGAAGAGTGTTTTATTTTAACTGTGCAGCCATGATTACAGATACTTTGCATTCTTCTGGTATACAGATGGGCCCTTTAGGGGATGAGAGAGTTGTAAAGTTAGCACTGAACCTATCTGCCAGGATGTTGGCAATATCAGTTGGTTCTGTATATTTAGTGCTGTAACTCAGAGCAGATCTGAGTGTTGCCATTGAGATTCTTGACATAGCTACAGAATGCTTTATGGTTGCCTTTAGAATCAGTGGCGATTTTGTTTTCCTAACTAGCTTTGGAGGATTTTGCGGGATCTCATCTTCTTGCTGAGGCTGACCACGGAATACTTCCAATCATGGGATTTTACTCTTTTTTGCAACAGTTTCTTTCTTCTGTTGTAGAGTTTGTTTATAACAGGGGACCACCAGATTGGCTTCCTTTTTTGGAGGATAGCATCTTGGTTCTGTTAGGGATTGCACGATCCATGCACTCGTGCAAGTACTTATAAAGTTCAATTGTATAGGATTCAGCAGTCGTATCTCTATTGTCCATCAGCATGGGTGTCATGAAGTTTGCCACTTCTGTCTTAAGAAGCATGAAGTTGGCTTTGGAGAAATGGTTTCCATAATGGGTAGTGGGGGGGCTGGGATGTGGATGTCTAGGGTGATTTGCTTGTGGTCGGAACTGACCGAGGAATTGACCTCTGGTGTGGAACACCAGTTGTCCATGTTGGTAATGACCAGGTCTAGGATATTGCTGCCCCTAGTGGGGGTGTGGATAAGTTGATCCAAGGCATTGGAATTTATGAATTCCAGAAAACGTTAAGCACAAGAGTTGGTACACGAGTTTTCCCAGTTAATGGTGGAGTAGTTGAAATCGCCCATTATTAGGGTGTTAGGTTGTACTCTAATATTTTCCAGTGTATCAAGAAATGAGGAGTGGGAATCCTGGGCCATGGTGGGGGATCTGAAGCAAGCTACAATTTGCACTGCGGTCTTGCCCAGAGTTAGTTGCACTTGGATAATCTCAAATGCATTATGCTGAGCAACTAGCCTGGTGGTGTGGGTATCCTTAATGAATATGGACACGCCTCCGCCTTTAGTCCTTCAGTCCAAGTTAGGTGGCCAAAAGGTGTGGTATGAATTATAGCCTGGTAATGCAGGGGTGCTCTCTGAAGCCTTGAACCAGGTCTCTGTCACTGCACAGATGTCGATGTTCTCCATTTTAAGGAGTGCCTCGAGTGAGTGCATTTTGAGGTTTAGACATCTAGCATTGAGTAGCATTACCCTCAGATTTTGCTTGCTTGTACCTGTTACGGTGGTGAATTTGTCATTTGTATCTTGTCTAAAAAAGGCACTATAGGAGTGGCAAGAGCCTTAGCCAGTATCCGGAATCCCAAGGGTGACAGGTGCAGGTCATCTCTGGCAAAGCATCGTGGTTTGTCGATCATGTCATCCCAGGCAGACAGATACTGGATCCCCTTAGAATGACACCAGAAGCTTTGCCAATTGTTGAAGTCAATCATTTTGTCCTGATGGCAGGATGCTACTCAGGACTAGGGTCAAACCTGCCTGGGCTACAAGATCAGAAAGCTCCTTCCTGTCTCCTTTCATGTAGTCCAGGGAGGTACGTCTCAGGTCATTCACACCAACATGGACAATGACAGAGTCATATTTGTACTTGCAAGGTCAAGCTTTTGGAAACTCGAACTTCATGTGGTCAAGACAGAACAAGTGTGTAGGATGAAATTACCATAACAGTAGTATGAATGGTCACTGCTGCAGTAGCCTTAGATATATGGGTCACATCCTGCCAAGGATAAAACAGCCAAGCCAGCTTCCAAAGTTTCAGGGCACCTTCTATGGGTCCAGACTGTCAAGCAGCTCAAGCTGAGCTGACTAAGACAAGTTTGGACATGAAGTCCTTAAGATCTTTCCTGCCAGCACAAAGATGGAGGCTAAGCCCTAGAAGCACAAGGCTAGGAATAACAAAAAATAAAGTTCCACACTATGGCATAAAAAAACACACCAAAAAGAGATATGGAGGGAGTGACTATTGCAGCAGTGATCATTCAAACATCTACAGGTATGGTAAGTTCAACTTACAAAACTGTAATAGGCTTTTCATATTGATCACTGCTGCTCCATGGGTAGATTGCCAGAGGTAACTATGTTTGAGAGGTGAAAAGAGAAGAGTCCAACAGCACCTGGAGAATGGTCCTAAGCAAAGCATGATCTAGACCTTGAGAAGGAATCCAACTTATACTGCTTTGTAAAATTCTGGACAGAGGACCAAGTAGCAGCTTCTAGAATACATCTAGAATCCAACCCTTTCAAAAAAGTCATAGAAGTTAAGGTCCTTGTAGAGTCATTTCCTTGACCCTGCCTGGAACAGATATGTCATGGTGAGTATCACAAAAAGTTATACAACCATTTGTAAAAAAAAAAAAAACTCTGCTTTGACACCAGTTGTCCCTTCTTACCTTCACAAGAAATGAAAAAAATGATCTGACAAGCTGAAAGATTCAGTTTTGTCAAGATAGAAAGTGTTATGTACACTTACCATAAATGTAGATGTTCGAGAGTATCCACTGTTGCAGTCATCACATTTGGGTTATCCTTGCCAGGGTAGCCCTCAGTTGGCCCGAATACCAGAGGCTTAGTATTTCTGTGTCGGTTGCTATCGATTCAGGACTGACATCAGGTCAGTGGTATAAAATCAGGCAGCCGACACCATTACATCAGTTTTTCTTGCCCTAACTGTCCCCCCAAAAGGGAGCTAGGTTATGGTGGAAGAACACCACCAGTAGAAAGTACATACCAAAAATTCCTTGTAAGGAGAGAGAGAGAGAGAGAGAGACAAGACAAGGGGGATGGAAGGAGGGAAACAAGGATTGCAAAAGTGAATACAGTCGAACATCTACATTTACGGTAAGTGTACACAACTGCACTATGTTCTTCGTGTTTCACTGTTGCAGTCATCACATTTGGGTTGATTCCCAAAGCTGAAGAAAAGGGTGGAGGTAGTCAAGAAGACTGGGGGCTGGCTAGGATGCCCTGCAAGACTGCAATGGCAAAGCCTGCGGTGGATTTGGAGAAGATAGGTAAGGGGTAATGCTTGGTGAAGGTATGAACAGATGTCCATGTTGCAGCTGCTAGGATGTCCCCAGTGGGGACCCCTCTGAGGAAAGCTGCAGAGGTGGAATTTGCTCTGGTAAAATGTGTCTTGACTCCCTTGGGGGCAGGTTTCCCGTGTTGTTTGTAGCAGTAATTGATGAAGTGTGCTACCCATTTGGAAATTGTTTGTTTGGATATGGCCTTGCCCTCTGCTCATGCAGCTAAGCTGACTAGCAATTGATCAGTTTTTCTAAAAGATTTAGTCCTGTCTAGGTAGAATCTGAGCTGTCTGTGCGCATCTAGAGAGTGCAGAATCCTTTCCCCCCTTGTTCTGTGGGTCAGGGGAAAAAGGTGGGCAAGTGAATAGATTGGATGAGAGCCACACTGGACACCACTTTTGGCATGAAGGATGGGTTTGTCCTGGGGGAGACCATGCCAGCATGGAAAATGATGAGGGGTTCTACAGCCATAAGTGCTTGCAGCTCTGATAGTCTTCTAGCTGAAGTGATGGCCAGAAGCAAGGCCATCTCCAAAGAGAGAAATTTTAACTCTGCTGAAGCTGCAGTTTCAAAGGGGGCAGGGTGAGCTTTTCTAACACAGAGTTTAGATCCCAAGCTGGCATAGGAGCTCTTCTGGGTGGGCCTCAAATTGTTAGACGCTCTTAGGAACTGTTTGATGAGAGGGTGTGATAAAAGAGGTGGCTCTGTGCTGAAATGAGCAGAGATGGCAGAGGCATGAATTTTAATAGAAGAGAAGGATAGACCCCTGTGTAGTAGGTCTGACAGGTAATCCAGGATGAGAGGAAGGAAGGGCTGTGCCATTACAGCTCTCTTAGCCTAGATCCAGGTGCAAAATCTTTTCCACTTGTCAGCATAAGACTTTTAGTGCTGGGGCGTCAGGCCTCATGTATAACATCTAGAACTTGCTTGTTTAGACTGGAAGCTTGAGGAGAGGTCAGGGAATACGCCAGGCTGTCAGATTGAGGGTCTGCAATTGGGGATGCATGAATTCTCCATTTCTCTGGGTCAGGAGTGTTGGGATCTGAGATAGGTTGCAGGGGTGACAGGCTATGCAGCAGTGGGTACCAATGCTGGCATGGCTATTCTGGGGCAATCAGGATTGCCCTCAGTTTTTCCTCCCTTATTTTGAGCAGTACCCTTGAAATGAGTGATAGAGGGGGAAATGCATAGACAGAGATTTACCCACTGGAAGGATTGAGCATCCACATTTCAAGCCTTGTTGTGAGGTTCCCTGCTGCAGAATTTTCTGAGCTGAAGACTGGAGTGGGAGGCAAAGAGGTCGACCTTCGAGATGCCCCATTTCTGGGTTACAAGGGTGAAGGTTCTTGGGTCTAGTTGCCACTCGTGTCAGTCTAGCAGGTTTCTGTTTAAGTTGTCTGCCAGAGAGTTTAGAGAGCCTGACAGGGATTGTGCTAACAGGTGTAGTTGCATGGCTGAGGCCGTGTGCCAAAGGGTCATGGCGAGCCTGCACAGAGGATAAGAGTGAGTCCTTCCCTGCTTGTTGATATACCACATCACTGTGGTGTTGTCTGTTTTGATCAGTAGAGGCCCCGGGGAGAGTAAGGGTCTGAAAGCTGTCAGGGCATGCTAAACAACTAACATCTCTTTTTGGCTGATGTGCAGATGTATTTGATTTGGGCTCCATTGGCCCTGCATGAACCTGCTGTCCAGGTGTGCACCCCAGGCATAGTCTGATGCATCTGTGGTGAGGGTCTGGGCGGCATGGGGTTGTGAGAAGTGAAGTCCCTTATTGTGGTAGCATGCTGCTGCCCACCAAAGAAAATCTTTCCTTAGACAAGGTATCATTGGTATAAGAATTTCAAGGTCTTGAGAGTGCTGATATCAAAGGCTTTTTAGGTACCACTGTAGTTTCCTCATATGCAGTCTGGCATAAGAAAAGAGTAGAATACAAGGAGCCTTGAACCCTACAGCTTGCAGGATTTTCCTTACGGATAACTGGGAACTGGTGGTTAGTTGAGGGGAAGTAGACTATCAGGTAGGATTGTTTTTCTGGTGTAAGGAATGCCATCTGAGATGCTGTGTCCGGGCTTGCTCCCAGAAATACAATTTTTTGTGTGGGTAATAGTTTGGATTTCTTTTCATTGATAGTATACCCCAGGGAGGTTAGCAGGCCCTTTACAAAGGTCAGGTGCTTTAACAGTTTTTCCTGAATGTCTGCCTGAATCAGGCAGTTTATGTATGGGTAAATATGAATATTTCTTTGTCTGCAAAAAGCAATTTTTGAAAACTCTGTGAGCAGTGGATAATCCAAAGGGAAGCGCAGAGAACTGAAACTGCAGTGATCCTGCCCTGAAACGTAGGTATTTCCTGCATGATTCCCTGATTGGCATGTGTAGGTAGGCTCTCTTAGGTCTAGGGTGGCTAACCAAGCATTCTTGGAAAGCATAGGTAGAAGCTGCTGGAGGGTAAGCATTTTGAATTTTGGTATCACCAAAAACGTGTTTAGAATGGATAGATAGAGGATGGGGAGCCATGTGCCCTCTTTTTTGGGAACCAGGAAGAGACTGGAGTACAAACCTTGGCCTATCTGTTCTGCAGGAACATGCTCTAGTGCCCTCATAGAGAGAGCAGGGAAAGAACTTGCTTTTTGGCCTCTGCCCACTGGTTTGGGGGAAGATCTGGGAACCCTTTTGAGGTTGGCAGAGTGTGAAAATAAAATTTGTATCCCTTGGAAACTATGTTGAGGACCCAGCAGTTGTTGGTAATGGTGGCTCAGTTGCTTGTGTGGAAGGAGAGTTTTCTTCTTAGGGGTAAGAGCAGGTGGACAGAGGGAGGGGGTGGAAGTGTAAAGTCACTGTGAGCTCTTACCATAAGGGGGTGGCTTTGCACTCCCTGGTTTTGAACAGGAGGCACTCCATTGCTTAGAACTCTGCATTCCCTTGGGTTGTTGTCTGGGGGGCCTGCTTCCCCTGGGTCTAGGCTGAGCTGACCTGGAAGGGGCAGGAAAGGACCAGTGCTTGGAGGGGCAATGCCTACTGAACCTCAGTGGCTGGACCTGTAAGAAGTCTAACTGTCTGCATAGATTTAGCTTCTTCCATCTTTTTTAAGACCTCTTCAGCCTTGGTGCCAAATAAGATGTCTTTGTGCAAGGATGCGTCCAATAATTTGGATTTGACATGGTCTGGCAAGGTCTGTTCCTTAAGCCAAGCATGCCTTCTAAGGACAGAACCAGTGACTGCTGCTCTGCAAGATACTTCTAGGGTGTCAACACCACATTGTAAGATGTGCTTAGTTACTCGACTTGCAGAATGCATTAACTCATGTAACTATTTTCTGCACAAGCAGGGAAAGAAGATATTTTTTGTCTGAGGAGTTCCATGGTGTGTTGCTGATATTTCAGGATATGGAATTGACAATGTAATGCTCCACCAGCAAGAGTAGCAGAGGTGTATACTTTTTTAAATAAAGCAAACGATGCAAAAGCACAATAATAGATAAAGAGATAACACACCAAACAGCCGATACTTTTCCAGCGATAATCTCCTTTATTATCTTTTCAAAGACCTGGTACCTCGGCAATTCACCTTCAAAGGATCACAACTCAATGCAGCACAATGGCAGTTTTTATATATGCATCAATTAGATCAATCAATCAATTAATTATATAATTAATTCCAAAAAAGGAGGGAAAAGAACTTATTGTATATGTTTAAAGTGATCTCACAATAATTTATAAACAAATATTCATATAAAATATATACATTTTTGAATATACCAATTATATTGTTTTATTATATTAGTAATCTCATGTATAAATGTGAACATATTATACTATTTTCTTTGTTTAATTATCAAAAATATTTACTAATATATTAAATAATTCATCAAATACCTAATTCTAAATTAAGACCAAAAGGTTTCAAAGTATTGAACTTCAAAATCATCCTCGTTTCTAGCTCCAATAGTCTGTCACAAATGTTATCACCTCTACAACAAAAGGGCTTACCCAAAATGCTGAATTTTAAACTATCTGATTTCCCCTCATGAGCTTCAAAGAAGTGTTTAGCAACTGGACTAGATAGATTTAAATTCCTGATGTCCCTTAAATGCTCTAAAATTCTAACTCTGACCATTCTTTTGGTTTGTCCAATGTACCATATGTTATTACAACTGCAAGTAAGTGTATATACAACGCCAATAGATTTACAATTAAAATAGTGCTTGGGGTTATGGTTAATATTATTAATAGATCTGACATTGATTATTCTATCACATAAACTGCATGAACCACATCTAAATGATCCCACATTAGTAGTGTAAAAAGTTCTTTTTATTAAGAGGTTATTATTTAGTATTTCTTTTAAATTCTTTCCCTTTTTGTATGAAAACGTTATGTGATGAGGAAAGAGCTCACCTATAGAGTCATCCTCGCAAACCAGGTACCAAAATCTTTTAATTAAAGAAACAAATATTTCAGAAAAAGCTGTGTACCTAGTCACGAAAAATATCTCTTCCACATCTCTGTCTTGTTTTGTTAAATCTAAAACATCCATTTCAAACTTTCTGAATGTTTTATGCTTGTTCATAACATTATTCATACTTTTCAGTAATTGCTTTTTTTCATACCCTCTTTCACATAATCTTAGAAACACCTCATTTAACTCATAATCCAACTCGGATTCTATACTAGTATGCTGATAGATTCTTTTAAATTCTCCATGAGGCAAAGCTCTCAACAAATGGGGGGGATGCATGCTAGTAGCATGCAAAAACATGTTCACTGACGTACTTTTCCTGTAGGGTCTAAATTCAATAATATTATTTCTTTCAAATAGGGTCAGATCCAAAAAATTGATTTGATTTCGATTCATCTCATATGAAAATGAGAGATTATGTTCATTTAAATTCAAAGATTCAAAAAATTCACAAAATTCTAATATATCCCCCTTACATATAAAAATTAGGTCATCAATGAAACGTTTGTACAAGATAACTCTGTGTTTGAAAAAATCTGTGGGGTAAATAAACTTTTTTTCAAAGGAGTCCATATATATCACAGCATATGTGGGAGCATAAGCAGCTCCCATAGCCGTCCCCTTAGTTTGTAAAAAATACTCATCATTGAACACAAAATAATTATGAGTCAAGCAGAACTCCAATAAAGAAATCAAAAAACTAGTCCTAGGACCTTCACCTAACATATTATGAATAGCTTCTAGTCCCCACCTGATGTTGATGTTTGTATATAAAGACTTGAAATCAATAGTCACCCAATAGAAGTCACTATTCCAAGAAATCTTAGATACTTCATTAATCAAATCTTGAGTGTTACTGATGTGAGCACTAACCCTGTTAAGATAAATTTTTAACTGAGAGTCCAAAAGACATTAACATTCTCCAAAAAAGAGCCTATCCCTGATACTATGGGCCTACCAGGTGGCTCAATTAAATCTTTATGGATCTTAGGCAGAGCATATAATATTGGTGTGAGAGGGTCTTTAATATACATTTTCTTAACATCAGCATGCAAGAAAAATCCTAGTCGTTCTCCCCTTTCCAAAAAAGTTAATAATTCTTCATTGTAAAATTTTAAGGGGTCCCCATTAAGTTTAGTGTATTCTTCACTATTGCAGAGCAATTTGTTAACCATCACACAGTAATCAGGTCTATTCAAAATAACCCAATTACCCCCTTTATCAGCACATTTGAATACATAATCATATTTCAGTTCTTTAAGATTTTTTAAAGCCTGCCATTCTTCTTTACTTAAATTGAATTGTTTTTTCTCTCTACAAAATTCTTTAAACATTAACTCTGTCTCTTTTAAAAGTACTTTTTGAAAGACTGAAATGGCAGGTACAGAAATGGTAGGTGTAAATTTACTTTTAACATTTCTAAATTTTGGCATCATTAGCTTGCCATATCCTGTCAAATAATTGATATTAGAACTAATATCAATATTAGGATGAGTTGAACAATCATCACCTTCTTCAAAAGAACAGTCAAATTCATCATATTCATAATTGTATACAAACAAATTCAATAAACTTTCATCAAAATCAATTTCATTAGAAACTTCATCTTGAGTTTCAACAGAATTAGAAACATTTTCATTTGCATTCATATTCACATTCACATTAATGAATTTCCTAAAGTATACTCTTAATAAGAGCTTACGAATAAATGTTTTCACTTCTAAGTAAATGTCAGCAAACGAAGGGAAAATCGTAGGAACAAATTTGCTCCCCTTATGCAAAACATTCAACATATCATGGTTTAAGCACAAATCCGATAAATTAACACACTCTAATGAAGTAGCATTGTGACAAGTTCTATTAAATGCAGTTGTTCTCAAACCTTCATTTATAACGGTTTCGCCCCTTTCTGCCGTTTCTTCCGTTTCTCCCCTTGTTGTAGTTGTCGTTTTGAAAGTTCATATTCTCCGCGGAACTAAGGTTTCCCCTCCTTTTTTGGAATTAATTATATAATTAACTGATTGATTGATCTAATTGATGCATATATAAAAACTGCCATTGTGCTGCATTGAGTTGTGATCCTTTGAAGGCGAATTGCCGAGGTACCAGGTCTTTGAAAAGATAATAAAGGAGATTATCGCTGGAAAAGTATCGGCTGTTTGGTGTGTATACTTTTTTACCCCATCTGTCTAATGCTCTGGAATCCCTATCTGAGGGGGTGGGATTCTTAGCTGAAGTTGCTTTGATTCCTTTATGTCCTTGACAGACGACCTCAGTATCAGCAGTCGGATTTTTAAAAAGACATTTTTGAGAGTCAGGGACAGTATAGTACCCGTCAGGTTTCCTGGGGGCAGGAGGGAGGGTGTCAGGGGTCAGACTGGATTCCATAAAAACATCATCCACAACATCCAGGACAGGAGGAATGGCCAGAGGTATGTGCTGTGGAAGATCTAAGAATTCCCTGAGTCTCTTTTTTGACTGAGGATAGTCCTGACATTCCCACTGGAAATGCTCCCTTAAACTATGTAGGATTTCCCCAAAGGAAAAGCCCTCGGGTGGAGAAGCTGAAGGGATGGATTCCTCTGCATCAGAATCCTCATAAGCAGAGAGGATTTGCAGATCTTCATATTTAGATGCATCCGTCTAATCTGACTCCTGTTCAGATAAAACTACTGGGGACAAGTCTCTTTTTCTTTTGGAAGGGGTAGCCTGGCTTCTCCTGATAAGCATTATAAGGTCTTCCGCCATTTTAAGCATTTAAGACTGAGGCAAGGAAGCAGGTGCCTGAGCTTTCGTCGTCGTTTTTTTGGGTGTGGTTCATAACCTGGGCCTTAGAAACTTGGTTTTCAAAAGAACTGTAGATGCGAAAGTCATCGATCTGTGTAGAGTAGCGGTAGTGCGAATTACTTACTCAGAAGCCGGTGACTGCTCAGCGGCTCCAGACCTATCCAAGGTAGAGACATCTGCAGGATCTTTAATCAAAGAAGAGTCTCGCGGCATACCGGACTCTGAAAGAGTCTCGGTAGCGGCCTGCGAATCCACAGAGGCGGACATCAGGGGTTGTGAAAGCGCCTCACTGAGGACCAGAGAACTGACTACTAGCTTACCAGAGGTGACGTCGGCAGTGTTGGACCTGTGCAGTCTCTGTCTTTATCCTTACGTTTGTTTCGGAAGATCTGTTGTCGGCTGGCTTACCAAAGCCATATTGGAATTCAAGGATGGAGAGAGAAAATATTTAGCTACAATAAGGGCCCAAAGAGGATTACTGGCCTCAAACAAATGCCCTACACTGACCGCCTCAAAAAACTCCAGCTTTACTCCATAGCATATCTCCTACTCCAAGGAGATCTCTGCCTAACATTAAAAGCTATGTCAAACCCAGAGCTGTTAGACATGCTACACCTAAAGAAATCCCAATCCCTCCAAGCTACACACTTCTAGGGACCTAAACCTTGTCACCACAATAAACAGGACACGCTGGAGGGATAGATTCCTGTCCCAGAGACTTCCTATACTCTGGAACAAGCTACCCATCTATGTCAAGCAAAGTTCTACATTAGCACTCAAGAAAAATCTTGATGAGTGGATGGGAAATAGGAAATGCACCCCAGGGATCACTTCTGTGTCACTGCTGGACAGTGGCACAGGAAAATAACTGAGT
Organism: Protopterus annectens; assembly: GCF_019279795.1. Taxonomy (NCBI): domain Eukaryota; kingdom Metazoa; phylum Chordata; order Ceratodontiformes; family Protopteridae; genus Protopterus; species Protopterus annectens. The sequence continues at coordinate 882,220,960 of NC_056744.1, read as the reverse complement.
GGCATAAGCTATGGTACCTTGCTGGCTAGGCTTACGTAGGCCCTTGGGCCGATAGCCTAGTACCAACCTATGAACCTATGATGTATAGTTTTGGCGTTGAACAAAGCACAAAAGCGACAGCGAGGGATGTCGTGGTCTGGGCCTAAACAGGTGATGCAGTACGAATGAAAGTCTCTGTGTGGTATTTTCTTTCCACAGGCGAGACAATTGTTAACTTTTTCTGACATTGGTTAGAGCAAGAAAAAAGGATCTCTAATGGGGTACTTAACTTTAGAAGACTTCAACTTCAGTCTGGAAATGAAAAACTCTGGTAGCAGCCAACCGGCACTCGTGCGAACTGCTTCTGCTTCGGGCTCCTCTGCAATAAAGACTGATGTAATGGTGTCAGCTGCCTGATTTTATACCACTGATGACCTGACATCAGTCCTGGAGCGACAGCAACTGATGCAGAAATACAAAGCCTCTGGTATTCAGGCCGACTAAGGGCTACCCTGGCAGGGATAACCCAAACGTGATGACTGCAACAGTGAAACACGAAGAACATCCTGAGTTGTCCGTGGACAGCCAAGGTATGGAGTATGCTTTCGCCCTCATTTTTAAGTTCAGGAATGAAACTGGGGAAATGGATAGTTTGACTTAATGTAAACTTACATACCACTTTAGGCATAAAAGAATTAGTTCTCAAAGAAACCCTGCCCTGTGTAAAATGGGGTAGGGCTGATTCACCATAAGAACTTGCAACTCAGATATTCTTCTTGCAGACGCCAGAGCTATCAAACTGTTTTCCATGTTAAGAACTTGAAGTCAGTCAGTTTATCTGTTTCAAATGGAGAAAGTGTTAATTTCTAACACAAAATTAAGATCCTAAAGAGGTACCTCCAGTTTAGTTGGATGCCTCCTATGCAAAAACCCCTTTCAACAACATTTTGACATGCAACTGCCTTGAAAAAGGAGCAGCCATGGGCAGACATGCTGAAAATGGCTGATAAATCAGCCTTGGTAAAGGAAAACAAAAGCCGCAGGATAATAACTCGCACAAATATTATAAAACCTCAGAACAACTAGACCTGAATGGGTGCTGGTTATGTTTACCAACTAGAAAACCTTTTCCATTTTGCTAATATATGATTTTTTAGTAGCAGGTTTTCTGGTCTCTTTTAGTACCTGTTACAGCTACACCTCCTCAGAAAAAATGTGCCTAAAAGGAATTAAAACCCTATCATCCAGGCAGTCATCTGAAGATAACTGATGTCGGGGTGACTCAAAATGTCCCTTTTCTTGTGTGAGTAGCTCCATTTTGTGAGAAAGCTTGTGGTAATTGCCCCTGGCCATTTCCAAAAAAAAGGAGAACCATGGTTGCCTGGGCTAGAAGGTAATCAAGTCACCACAGTGATCTTGGGGAGTTTCCTTTGGAATCTTCAGAAGTACCCTGAATATTAGTGGAAAGGATAGAAGAGCATACATTTACATTTGTGTCCAAAAAAAAGAAAAAAAAAAAAAAAACAACTGTCTTTCAGGCTTTCTTGAATCAAGTCTTGGAACAGAATTTTGCCAGATGATTGCTCAGACAGGAGGCAAAGAGGTTTACTTGAACTCCCCACAGATGGATCAACTCTTGGAAGACCCCTAGATCTAGCTCGCATTTGTGAGGGTCTGCCCTGGTCCTGCACAGTTTTGTCTGCCAGACAGTTTTGCTCCAATTCCTGTAGAATGAAATTGTGCTGTGAAGCTATATCCCAAGCTAATAAAGCTAGTCTGCAAAAGGAGTCTGACCTGGCTCCCCTTACTTGATGATATACCACATCATTGCAGTATGCTCTGCAACCACTTGAAGAGGTCTCAGGGACCAAAGATGGTTCACAGAACTGAGTGCCTAGGCCAATGTAAGCATCACCTTGATATTTATATTCTTGTGTCTATCCTTGGTGTACCACATCCCTTGCACTTTTATTTCTTCTGAAACTGTTTCCCAAGCAAAGTCTGAAGCTTCTCTGATGACTGACTGCTTTGGAGGAAGGAAGAAGAAAGGGGAGAACTTGATTTAAGGATATCTGCAGTCTCCATGTTAGTTCTTTTCTGACAAACCCCAGTACTGGCATCTGAAAAGAAAATGGGTGTCGATGCTGGGACCAAAGAGATTCTAGATACCACTGTTTCCTTCTTATGTCCAGTCTTGCCAGGGTTATCATAAAAATCATAGATGCCATGAAACTCAAAATCCTGAGGTATTCCCTCACAGTAACTGAAGTCTAACTGGGAAATCTCAGAAATAGATCTAAATAAAAAAGAAGTTATGTACTCACCATAATGTTCCATCTGAGTAGTTGTTCTTCATTTGTCTTCAACCTGTGGGTTACGGATCCATATTGGATCAGACTTGGCCACATATCCAGCATCTGACACTAGCTCAAAGCTCCTCCCCTTACCCATAATGCCCCCGTCTCCTTCCTCCCTTCAGATCGATTTTGCTACCTAATCCATTACTCACACCCAACCGAACCCAACAGGTCCTGGTCACTACTGGAAAAAAAATGTTTGAACAAAGAGCAGGACAAAAGACATCCCTAAACTGTCCAACTTCTATACTTACACAGCCAACAAACAGTTCAGACAAAGCCGTGGGAAGGGGGTTGGGGGGGGGGGGCTGAAGACAAATGAAGAACAGCTACTCAGATGGAACGTTGTAGTGAGTACATAACTTCTTTATCTTAAGTTGTTGTCTTCATTTGGTCTTCAACCTGTGGGACAGAGTTCCCAGCTACTATACACCTGGGAGGCCCTCATGGAAGGATATTCCGGAGCACGGAGGAGCCAAAGGATGCCCTGTTCCTGGATACTATGTCCAATTTATAATGTGAAATGAAGGCATGAGAGGAGGACCAAGTAGCTGCAGAACAAATATTATCCAACGAAACTCTGGACCAAAAAGCCGCTGAAGTGGCCAAAGATCTGGTAGAATGCGCTTTTACCTGACCTGGCACGGAAATCTCCCTGACAGAATATGACCGATTAATACATCAGGCAATACTAACTTTGGAGATTGCTTTCCCTAAAAAGGGTTTGGAGTAAGAAAGGAAAGCTGGTCAGATTTACGAAATGCTTTTGTCGTGTGCAAATAGAAACGCAACTGTCTATGCACATCCAGCAAATAAAATTTATATACTCCCTTATTTTGAAAATTTGGAAAGAAGACCAAAAGATTGATCATCTGATTAATGTTGTCCTCTGAAGCTACTATGGGAAGAAAAGATGGGTTAGTACTTATGAAAAATCATAAATGGGACCTCGATCGATAGCGCTTGAAGTTCCGACACTCTCCTGGCAGAGGAAATAGAAACTAAGAATGCAGTCTTCCATGACAGAAATTGCAAATCTGCCAAAGCTGCAAGTTCAAAGAGGAGCGAAACTAAAGCCTGAAGCACTAATGTAGGATCCCACGGTGGTGTAGGATCCTTCACCGGGAGTCTCAGATGAAAGGTACCACTAAGGAAGGTCTTGGAAAGCTTAGAAGTTGTTAAGGAAGCCATATTACCCCCACACACACAAACACACATGAAAATTAGAAATTGCAGCCAGTTGAACTTTGACTGTGGACGAACTGGTGCTTTGTTGAAAAATCCCCAATAAGAATTCCAACACCGCAGAAAATGGAACAGTAAAAGGATCCAATGCACGCTGCGAAGCCGGTATAGAAAACTGTTTCCACTTGCTATAGTAAACCTTCTTGGTGGAAGCCAACACCAGAATTCTTTTAATGGGAAAAGATAAACCGGGAGTCCTGATAATTATTGGAAAGTACAGTTGTGTACACTTACCATAAATGTAGATGTTCGAGTGTATTCACTGTTGCAGTCATCACCTGTGGGTTATCCCTGCTATGATAGCCCTCGGCCGGCCCAAATACCAAAGTCAATATTTTTCTGCATCGGCTGCTGCCGCATGCTGGCTGACATCAGGATGTCAGTGCTATAAAGGAAGGCAGCCGACACCATTACATCAGTTTTTCTTATCCTAACCAATCAGAGGCCCAAGTAAATATGGTAAAGTGTTCCTGGTGGCTAAAAGCCACCATTAGAAACATACGTCTCCCTAAAGAAAGAAGATACAAGGGGGAAGGAGGGTGGGAAACCAGGACTGCAACAGTGAATACACTCTAACATCTTCATTTGTGGTAAGTGTACACAACTGTATTATGTTCTTTGTGTTTCAATGTTGCAGTCACCACCTGTGGGAGGATTCCCAAAGCTGAGGAAATGGATGGTAGGATTAGTAAGAGACCTAGGAATGGGTCAGCATGCCCTGCAGAACTGCAGAGGCAAACCCTGCCCTAGCCTTAGAAAATAAAGGTAGGTGGTACTGCTTGGTAAAGGTATGGACAGAAATCCAGGTGGTAGCTTCCAGGATGTCCCTGGTGGGAACTCCTCTGAGGAATGTTGTGGAAGTGGAAACTGCCCTAGTGGAATGGGTTTGCATAGATTTCGGGGGGGAGGGGGTTACCCATGCAAACTGTAGCAAAAATGGACACAGTGTGATATCCGTTTGGAAATGGGCTTCCCCTCTGCCCTTGGGGCAAAGCTGACAAGTAGTCGGTCCATTATCCTGAAGGGTTTAGTACAGTCCAGATAGTATCCGAGCTGTCTGTGCACATCTAGTGAGTGCATAATTCTTTCCTCCTTGTTTTGAGGGTTAAGAAAGAAGGTGGGTATATGTATGGCCTGGTTGAGAGTTACAATAGATACCATCTTGGGCATAAAGGAGGGATTAGTCCTCAGGGAGACCCTGTCTGCATGGAAGATGATGAAGGGCTCAATGGCCATTAGTGCCATAAGTTCTGAAACCCTTCTGGCTGAGGTAATAGCTAGGAGAAAAGCAGTCTTCCAGGAGAAATATCTTAGTTCTGCTGAAGCAGCAGGCTCAAAAGGTGGTAAAATTAGTTTTTCCAAACAAATTCAGGTCCCAGGCTGGAGTGGGTGGCCTTCTGTAAGGTCTGATATTAGAAGCCCCTCTGAGGAATTGTTTAATCAAAGGATGGGAAAACAGGGGCTGCTGTGTATCAAAATGAGCTGAAATGGCTAAGGCGTGGATTTTAATAGAGGAGAAGGAAAGGCCACTATTAAGTAGTTCGACTAGGTAGTAAAGGATAAGAGGGATGGAAGGTTGTGAGGTATTGCCCCTCTGGACTGGCTCCAGGAGAAGATTCTTTTCCATTTTCCTGCATAAGATTTTCTGATGATGGGTCTTCTGCCTCTGTGATAATGTCTAGGACCTGTTTGCATAACAGGAACCTCTTGTTTGACTTGAGAGTATTAGCCATGTTAATAGCTTGAGAGTCTGCAGGGCTGGGTGCAGCATCCCCCCACCTCCCCAAGTTAAGAGGTCTGAAATCAGGGGAAGCAGCCTGGGAGGCTGTGAGGTCAGGCTGCGCAGTAAGGGGTACCAATGCTGTCTGGGCCAATGTGGAGCAATGAGGATGGCCTTTGGTCTCTCCTCCCTTATTTTGATCAGTACCTTGGGGATAAGAAGCAGAGGAGGGAATGCGTACACAAAAAGGGTGTTCCAGGGAAAGGTCAAGGCATCCACCTTCAAGGCTAGGTGGTGATACTCACTGATGCAGAATTTTTTCAGCTGGTGGCTGGGATGCGAAGCAAAGAGATCCACCTCTGGAGTCCCCCACGCCCGAGTGATTTGTAAAAAGATTTTTCTGTGGAGCTGCCATTCATGGGGGTCCAGTAAGTTTCTGCTTAAGTGGTTTGCCAGGGTGTTGTTGATCCCTGGTAGGAATTGTGGCATCAGGTGCAGTCCCATGGAAGAGGCTGCCAGCCAGAGGTTCATGGCTAGCCTACACAGAGGGTAAAGATTGGGTCCCACCACATTTGTTGATGTACCACATTACTGTGGTGTTGTCTGTCTTGATAAGGAGAACCCCTGGCTTGCAATAGGGTTTGAAGGATGTCAGAGCCTTTTGTACTGCCATCATTTCCTTCTGGTTGATGTGTAAGGAAAGGTGCTGGGCATCCCAAAGACCTTGGGTGCACCTGGTTTCTAGGTGAGCGCCCCAAGCAATGTCTGAGGCGTTGGTGGTAATGGTCTGCCCAGTTGGGCGGAGGGTGAAGGGAAGACCCTTGTTCTGGGCACAGTCCCCTGCCCACCAAAGAAACTCGGTAGGGAGGTCTCTAGAGGTTGAGAGTGCTGACCCCAAAGGTTCTTTAGGTACCACTGAAGTTTTCTCATGTGAAGCCTGGCCAGAGGAATTACAAGGATGCAAGATGCCATGTACCCAAAGGCCTGCAGAAATTTATTTGCAGTGAGGTGATTTCTAGAAGCCAGCTGGGTAAAATAGAGAGGCAGGAAGCTCTCGTTTTCTGGGGATAGAGAGGCAATTGGGGATGCTGTGTCCAGCAGTGCCCCCAAGAAAATGATCTTCCTGGAGAGCGTTTGCCTTGATTTATTTTTGTTGATGGTGTACCCTAAGGAGGTTAGGAGTGTTTTGACAAAGAGGAGGTCCTTGAGTAGTTTTTCTTTGCAATCTACCTGAATGAGGCAGTTGTCCAGGTAAGGGTAAATTTGTATATTTTTTCTGTCTGCAAAAGGCTATGGCCGGGGCTAATCATTTGGTGAATACCCTGGGAGCAGTAGATAAGCCAAAGGGTAGCGTACAGAAATGAAAGTGTTGTGAGCCTGCTCTGAAGCCAAGGAATTTCCTGTAGGATTCCCTTATGGGGATGTGTTGTGAGCCTGCTCTGAAGCGAAGGAATTTCCTGTAGGATTCCCTTATGGGGGTGTGGAGGTAAGAATCTTTCAGATCTAGGGTAACTAACCAGGCATTTTTTTGCCAGCACAGGCAGCAGCTGCTGCAAAGTTAGCATTTTGAATTTAGGGACCATCAGGAAGGTGTTCAGAATGGATAGATCCAGGATGGGACACCAAGTGCCCTCTTATCTGGGAACAAGGAATAGTCTAGAATAAAAGCCTCCGTCTGTTTAATCTGAGGGGACAGGTTATACTGCCCCTTGGGATATGAGAATTTGGACTTGTTTCAGTCTCTCTGCCCACTGATTTGGAGGTAAGTCTGGGTACCCTCTTGGAACTGGGATTTTGTTGAAAGAGAATTTGTATCCCTGAGAAATCATCTTTAAGACCCATTGGTCCTTTGTTACAGAAAGCCAATTCTCTTTGCAGAGGGAGAGCCTTTCTCTTAGGTTTTGGTGAGTGAAAAGAGTGCAGAGGGGGGAGAGGGAGTCACAGAGTTTTTGCCATAGAGGGATGGCTTGGAACTCCCTGCCTTTGGAGTGGAAGTCGTTGATTGTTTGGTTCTCTGCTGTCCCTGGGCTAGGAGTCTGGGTGGTCTTGTCCCTGCAGGGCTTACCTTGCCCCTGTCTGCCAGGTGCAGGAAAGGACCAGTGTTTTGAGAGAAAATTCCTGCTGAACCTAGAAGGTTGTACCTGAAGGAAATCTTTTATGGTTTGCATAGATTTTGCTTTGTCTTTCATCTTTTTAAGCACTTCTGCTTTTACTCCAAACAAGCGGGCCTTATCCAAAGGTGCATCAATTAACTTAGACGACTGATGAGGGAGATGTTGTTCCTTCAACCATGCATGTCTCCTAATGACAGATCCTGACACTGCTGCCCTGCTTGAGGCTTCTAGGGTGTCATATCCACAGTGTAATGAGTGTTTAGCCACTTGACAAGTAGAGTGCAGTAAATCTACTGACTCTTTCTAATTGGCACAGTCAGGAAAGGTTGAAATAGTTTGTTTCAATAGTTACAAAGTGTGCTGTTGATATTTTAACATGTGGAACTGACAGTTGAGTGCTCTGATAGCCAAGGTTGCAGAGGTGTATACTTTTTTTACCCCATCTGTCCAGAGCTCTGGAGTCCTTGTCAGGAGTAGTAGGATTCTTTGCAGAACTAGTCTTAGCTCCTTTTGATCCCTGTGTAATGAGCTCTGGGTCTGCAGCAGGATTTCTGTACAGTATTTGTGAGAATTCGGTACGCTGTAATACTGGTCAGGTTTTCTAGCAGCAGGTGGGAGGGCATCAGGAGTTAAGCTGGATTCCTGGAAGACATCATCAACCATCTCTAAAATAGGGGGGATGGTCAAGCATCTGTGCTGGGGCAGGTCTAGAAACTCTTACTCTTTTCATAGACTGAGGGAAGTTCTGGAATTCCCAGTGGAAATGTTCCCTGAGGGTGTGAAGGGTTTCCTTAAAAGAAAGATCTGCAGGTGGGGAGGCAGAAGGAATGGATTCCTCTATCTGAATCCTCATAAGCAGTAAGAGGTTGTTCCTCTTCACAATCTGAATAATCAGACTCCTTAGAATCCTGTTCTGTTAGTACTAAAGGAGAAGGGTCTCTTTTCCATTTAGAAAGTGCGGCCTTGACTACCCCTGATAAGGGTGATGAGATCCTCAGCCATTTTAAGCATTTGAGCTTGGGGAGGTGGAGCAAGGGTAAAAAGATGGCTAGAGGTAGTTTTCCTTGGAGTGGCCTTGCCTCTAGGCCTAAGAGTATCCATTGGTCTGAGAGGAACGGTAGTCGGAGGAGAAAACGTCATTTTTTGTCTAGATTCGGTAGTGTAAATACCCTCCTCGAAAGCCGGTGCATGCGTCACGGCTCTGGACCCAACTGAGGCAGAAACAACCAAAGGCTCACAAGAAGATTTCTGCGGCATAATGGACTCTGAAAGGGTCTCAGTAGAGGCCTGTGAAGGTATTGAATCAGGCATCAGGGGCTGTAAAGACGCCTCACTGAATTCCGGAGAATTGATGACCTGCTTAGCAGTAGAGTCGTCAGAAGGCTTAGCCTTGTGTGGTCTGTCTATCTTTATCCTTACTTTTTTTTGGAATGTCTATGGATTGTTGGCGGATGGGCGCCATTTCAGAATGCAAAGACGGAAGACAAAAATACCTGGCCACAAAGAGAGCTCTATGACGGATGGTTCTCGAGTTGAAAAGGGCACAGAACCAGCAGCAGAGGACGTCGTGGTCTGGGCCTAAACAAGTGACGCAGTATGAATGGAAGTCTCGGTGTAGTATTTGCTTTCCACAGGCAAAAAGTACAGTTTTGTACCTACCATAAATGTAGATGTTCGAAGATCCACATTGCTGCAGTCATAACTTATGGGTAGTCCGCTGTCCTCGGTCGGCCCGAATACCAAAGTATTAGGCTGACGTCGGTCATGGGCGCTCAGATCTGACGTCAGAGCGTCAAGGTATTAAAGCGCATGACCGACGTCATTTCCTCAGTCTTTTCTTGCCCCAGATGTCAGACGGCCCTGAAAATAAAGGCCACAGCCAAAAATAGAATAACTCCCTAAAACCATGTACAAAAAACAGTTACAACCCAAATCATACCACCACTCCAAACTACAGAGGGGAAGGAGGGAGGGATTGACTGCAGCAATGTGGATCTTCGAACATCTACATTTATGGTAGGTACAAAACTGTACTATGTTCTTCATCTCACATTGCTGCAGTCATAACTTATGGGTAGAATCCCAAAGCAGAGGTAAAGGGAGGCTGGCAAAATCATAAAGCATTGGGGGCTGCCAAAATGCCCTGTAAGATTGCAGTGGCAAATCCAGCCCTAGATTTGGAATAAAGAGGAAGATGGTAATGTTTAGAAAAAGTATGCACTGAACTCCAAGTAGCTGCTTCCAAAATATCTTTAGTAGCTACCCCCCTTAAAAAAGCAGTAGAAGTGGCAGTAGCCCTAGTGGAGTGAGGCCTGATTCCAGCTGGAATCTCCTTACCATGATGAGAATAACAAAAAGCAATATAAAAGCCAATCCACTTAGAAATAGTTTGTTTTGAGACAGGTTTCCCTTGAGAACCCAAAGCAAAAGAAACAAACAACTGCTGAGACTGTCTGAACCCTTTAGTCTTGCTCAAATAATAACGCAACTGCCTGTGAATATTCAAAGTGTGCAAAATTTTCTCCCCTTTATTTTGGGGATCTGCATAAAAAGTAGGCAAATGAATAGATTGGTTCAAGGCCACATTTGAAACCACTTTAGGCATAAAAGTAGGGTTAGTACGCAGAGATACCCTGTCCTTATGAAAAATTAGGAAGGGTTCAACTGCCATTAGAGCCTGTAATTCAGAAACCCTTCTAGCAGATGTAATGGCCAACAAAAAAGCAGTCTTCCAAGACAAAAACTTTAGCTCAGCCGTAGCTGCAGGTTCAAAAGGAGGTAAAGTAAGTTTTTCCAACACAAAATTGAGATCCCAAGCAGGAGTAGGAGCTATACGTGGGGTCTTATGTTCTTTGCCCTCTAAGGAATTGCTTAAACAAAGGATGAGAGAATAATGGTGGATCACAGTCATAGTGAGCAGAAATGGCTGCAGCATGAACTTTTATAGAGGAGAAAGATAAACCCTTGTCCAATAATTCTGTAAGATATTGAAGAGAAACACTCAAATCAGGCCTGGAAACATCAAAGCTCTTTGCTTTGCTCCAAATAAAAATCTCCTCCATTTATCAGCATAAACTTTCCTTGTACTAGGCCTCCTGGCCTCCAAAATAACATTCAAAACTTGTTGAGGCAGCTGCGACCCTCCAGGTTCTAGAACAGAATATGCCAGGCTGTTAGATGCAGGGACTGAATCCTGACATTGAAGAAATGATTGCCCTCCTGAGTCAATAGGTGCGGAATCAAAGGCAAAGGGTAAGGAGGATCCCGTACTAAACTCCTCAGCAGAGGGTACCAGTGCTGTCGAGGCCAGTCTGGAGCTATTAGAATCATGGAGGGCTTGTCCTGTCTGACCTTCAAGAGAACCTTTGGAAGAAGAGGCAGAGGCGGAAAGGCATAGACATGAAGATTGCTCCAACTGAATGATAGAGCATCCACTTTCCAAGCTGTGGGATGAAACACATTTGTGCAAAACTTTGGCACCTGGAAATTTAGTGGAGAAGCGAACAGATCTATGTCTGGAGTCCCCCATATCATTGTCAACTGTCGAAATACATGAGGATCCAATTTCCACTCGTGGGGATCCACTATCCATCTGCTCAAAACATCTGCTAAGGAGTTCTGTGCTCCTGGCAGAAACCTTGCTTGAAGAGTGAGTTGCAAACTGAGAGCAATCTCCCACAAAATCATAGCTTGCCTGCAAAGAGGGTACGAATGGGTTCCCGCTTGCTTGTTGATGTACCACATGACAGTTGTGTTGTCTGTTTGAATCAACACCTGCCCTGGGAGAAGTAGATCCTTGAAAGCCATCAATGCAAACTGGACTGCTAACATTTCCTTCAAGTTGATATGTAAATGTTGAAGTCTGACAGGCCACGTGTCTTGAACCCATTTTCCATTGAGGTGTGCTCCCCAGGCCTTGTCCGAGGCATCCGTCGTTAAAATCTGACTCGCCTCTGGTCGGGTCACAGAGAGTCCCTTGTTTAGGTGACATTCCTGAGCCCACCACAAAAATTCCTTTTGAATGCAAGGTATTATCTGAATGACAGTGTCCAGATCTTGGCAGTGTTGTGTCCATACATTTTTGAGATACCATTGTAGCTTCCTCATATGCAGTTTGGCATTGGGAAGCACCAGAATACAAGATGCCATGAACCCCAAGGCTTGAAGGACTGTCCTTGCAGTCTGCCTGGACCGTAGAGACAATTGATGGAAGTAAAGTGTAAGATTCTTTTGCTTGTCCGGGGTCAAAAAGACCATCTGGGAAGCTGTATTCAGTCTCACACCCAGAAAGCACATTTCCTGAGAGGGTACTAGACTGGACTTTGTTTCGTTCACAGAATACCCTAGGCACCTTAACACTGTCATAACATACTGTAGATGGTGAAGAAGCTCGTGCTTGTCTTGAGCAAGAATCAGGCAATCGTCCAAATAAGGATAAATTTGTATCCCTCTTAACCTGAAGAAGGCTATCACTGGAGCCAGAACTTTTGTGAATACTCTGCAGTAGATAAGCCAAAGGGCAATGCAGAGAACTGATAATGTAAAGTCCCAGCCCGAAAACGCAGGAATCTCCTGCAACTGAGTCTGATAGGAACATGAAGATAAGCCTCTGAGATCCAGAGTTACCATCCAGTGATCTTTGCCCAACAGAGGCAGAAGTTGTTGCAACGTCAACATTTTGAATTTTGGAATGTCCAGATAAGTGTTGAGGACAGATAGATCCAAGATTGGCCTCCAAGTGTTTCCTTTCTTTGGTACAAGAAATAGGCGAGTAAAATCCGAGGCCCACTTCTGACAGAGGGACCTGCTGTATAGCCCCCATTTGAAGAAGTAAAGAAATCTGTTTGTGAGCCTCTACCCTTTGCTGAGGAGGAATGTCTGGCATGCCTTTGAAAGGAGGCAATGTGTGGAAATAAAACTTGTAGCCTCGGTCTATAATGTCCAATACCCATTTGTCCTGGGTGACTAGAAACCAATTTTGCTTGAAGAGTGCCAATTTTCATCCCAAAGGAGCTGCCAGACAGGAAGGATCTGGCAGCTGGAGATGCAGGTCATTGGGCCTGTTTACGAAAGGACTGGCCCCTGCCCTCACCTGTAGATTGTGCTGGTGAACTCCACGGTCTGGACCTAAAAGAACTCTGAGCTCTGCCCCTACCACGTCTAGATCTACCCCTAGACTGTGAATCAGAAGAAGGGTAAGTCCAACCCTTAGCAGGCCAGTTCCTGCTAAACTTAGGGGGCTGCACCTGCAAAAACTCTTTAACAGTCTGCATAGACTTAGCCTTGTCTTCCACTTTTTTCAATACAGACTCCACAGAAGAACCAAACAAAACTTCAGACTGCAAAGGAGCATCCAAAATCCTAGCTTTAACATGCTCTGACAAATTCTGATCCTTAAGCCAGGCGTGCCTGCGAAGAACTGAACCAGTGGCAGCCACCCTGGAAGAAGCCTGCAAAGCATCAAAACCACACTGCAAAGCATGCTTACCCACCTGATCAGAGGCATGTACCAAATCCTGTAATTCCTTACACTCTATGCCCTCTGCCAAAGCATCCATTTTAGATTTTAACTGAGTAAGAAGAAAATTCTGGTACTTCAACATGTGAAACTGGCAATTCAAAGCCCTCATTGTTAAAGTGGAAGAGGTATATACTTTCTTACCCCACCTTTCCAAAGCTCTAGCATCCTTATCCAAAGGAACTGGATTCTTTACAACAGAAGCCCTGACACCCTTAGGTCCCTGGCTAATAGTTTCTGGGTCGGCCCTAGGGCTCTTATACAGATATTTATGAGCCTCAGGCACTCTGTAATACCTATCTGGCTTCACTGGCGCAGGAGGCAAAGAGTCTGGATTAAGGGAAGCCTCAGAGAAAACGTCTTGAACAACATCCAAAACAGGAGGTATAGCTAAGGGCCTATGCTGTGGTAAAAACAAAAATTCCCTAAGCCTCTTCCTGGAATCTGAGAAATCCTGACCTTCCCATTTAAAATGCTCCCTCATGGAATGCAGGGTTTCTGAAAAAGAAAAATCCTCTGGAGGAGAAGCAGAAGGAGAGGAATCCTCTGCATCTGAATCAGAATAAGGAGGAAAATCCTGAATGTCTTCAGCCGAAGACTCTGAGTAATCTGAAGCCTGCTCCAAACTTTCCATTTCTGGCTCCACCCTAGGCCTCTTATCAAGAGGGGGCATAGAACCCCTGATTAAAGTAATTAAATCTTCTGCCATTTTAAGCATGTGTTTTTTAGGCACAGAACCTGCAGAACTAGGACTGACACCCGTGGAAGGCAAACCAGGCCTGCCTTTGGAAGGCACCTTAGAGACAGAAGGAGAAGGCCTAACCACCCTAGGCAAAGAAGGGAGAACAGTAACCTGAGAGGCCCCCTCAGCCTGACCTGACTCCTGATAAACCACATCTTGCAAAACCAACGTCTCCCCCTGAGACTCAGTTGAAACTTCGGCCGGATCAACCGAATCCACTGTGGTGTCTAAAGAACCGGCGTCCGGAACGGACGAGTCATCCTGTTTGGACTTTAAAGACTTATCTTTGCGCTTCTTTGCGGTAGCGGGTGCCGGAGGATCCGACGGCATATTGTAATTACACCGCTTACCGAAGACAAGCCTAGCACAATCCAACCTACGTTTAATGGTGCGCTTATTAAATCTAGCACAAAAGCGACACCCTACTACGTCATGCTCAGGTCCCAAACAAGGAATACAAAGAGAGTGGTAGTCCCTATGCGGTATCTGTTTCCCACAAGAAATACAATTACTCACTTTTTCTGACATCCGGAAGTAACTGAGGCAAGAAAAAACAAAAATAATCCCCAACGGGGTACTTAGCCCAACTTGGTATCGGTCTGAAACTCAGAATACAAAAATTTCAGAACGCCGAACGGCACTAGCAAACGCTGCTTCTGCTTCGGACCATGCGGCAAAAAAGACTGAGGAAATGACGTCGGTCATGCGCTTTAATACCTTGACGCTCTGACGGCAGATCTGAGCGCCCATGACCGACGTCAGCCTAATACTTTGGTATTCGGGCCGACCGAGGACAGCGGACTACCCATAAGTTATGACTGCAGCAATGTGAGATGAAGAACATCAATCGTTAACTTTTTCCGACAACAGTTAATGGGGAAAAAAAAAAAAAAAAAAGGATCCCCAGCAGGGTACTTCGCTTTAGACGTTTTCAGCTGTAATTCAAACTATGGTAGCGACCGACCAGCACACTTGCAAACTGCTTCTGCTACGGGCTCCATGGCAAGAAAGACTGGTGTAATGGCATTGGCTACCTTCCTTTATAGCACTGACATCCTGACGTCAGCCAGCATGCGACAGCAGCTGATGCAGAAAAAAATAGACTCTGGAATTCGGGCCAGCGTCTACCATAGCAGGGATAACCCACAGGTGGTGATTGCAACAGTGAAACACGAAGAACATATGGAGAAACCAAGCAGTGAGCTTTAGACTGTCCAATTCTGGATGGGGAATCCCTGAGGGATGAGAAATGAGATCCGGAACTGGATCCAACGTCCATGGTGGAGCCACCAGATGAGACAACAGAGAGGGAAATTAGACTTGGCGAGGCCAGAATGGGACAATGAAGATCACAAAGCTACCAAGCCTGTGAGCTTTCTGAAGAAATTTTGGTATCAAGGGTAGAGGAGTATAAGCATACAGAAGACCGGGAGGGCAAGCATGAATCAGAGAGTCTCTGGGGGGCTTAACCCCTGAGGGGAATTCAGAGCGAAGAACTCACTGCATTTCACGTTGGAAGGAGATGGGAATAAATCAGAGCAAGGCTGACCCCACTTGTGAAAGATCGGTTCCCCTACTGAAGGATTCAGAAACCATTTGTAAGGCATCAGGCTAGAGTTGCTGAGCCTGTCACTAAAATTCTGGACCATCCCAGAAAACAGCTGGTGGAGATCGCCCATTCCCACACTCTTGAGGCTTAGCTACAAAGGGGATAAAATCTGGTTCCCCCTGTGTGTTGATGTACCAAACCACCGACATGTTGTTTGTCTGGATAGCAATCGTCCCTAAGGGACGATGGGCACAGAGAGCTTGCAATGCAAGAAGCACCGCATTCATCTCCAGGAAGATGATAAGCAAACTGGTCTTGGAAAAAGACCATGTGCCTTGGACTGTCCTTCCTGAGCAATCCCCCCCATTCCCAGCTGGGAAGTGTTCGTAGTCACCGTGGCTTTGGGGAACGATGGGAGAAAGGTACGTTTCAGGACCAGGTCTGGGGAATAAATCCACCACCGAATAGAGTCTCTGCACACTCAGAAGATTCAAATAGGATGAGACAAAGGCAGATCCAACAGGGACCATTGTATGGAAAGAGTCCATTGAAGGATCCACATGTAAAGATGGGCCAAGGGTAAAAGACTGACAATAGCCGCCATAGACCACAATGCCCATAGTACTACTACTGCTGTCGGACAGTGAGATTGAAGAACACAAAGAACATGTAGCTTCAGACTGCTTATCCTGTCTGGAGTACGGAAAACTCTTGTTTTGATAGCGTCTAACCGAGCCCCAATGAAGCCTAAGGTCTGAACTGGGGCCAGAGATGACTTGCTGAGAGATTGATGGTGATGCCTAACCTCAGGGCTAGTAAAAGGAAGGAATCCCTCACTTGACAAAGTTGATGCTTAGAAGGGGCAGTGAGGAGTCAATTGTCCAGGAAGGAGAAGACTGGAATGCTCTAGAGTCTCAGTTGAGCCGCTACTACAGCCATCACTTTGGTGAACACCCTCGGGGCTGTGGTGAGCCAAAAGGGAAGTGCTCTGAACTGATAACTGGCTCCTAGACGGAAGCAGTGAAACCTCAGAGTGTGTCTGTCCATCTTGATATGATATTACACATGCTCAAAGTCGATCGAGCACATCCAGTCCTTCTCCTGCAGAGAGGGCAGAAGAGTTTACAGACTGAAGTGTGACTATCCGGAATTTCGCCTTGGCCACTGACAGGTTCAAGATGGCTAAATTCAAAATGAGTCTTAGGTCCCCTATTTTCTATGGCACAAAGAAGAACCTGGAATAAATGCCTGATCTGGAGTGGTCAAGGGGGATGGGTTGGATGACTTGTTTTTTTAGCAGCTATGGTATTGCCAGTGCTGCATCCTCCCTGTTCACAGGTGGAACATCCAAGAGGTGTTTCAGTGGTAGAGATAGCTCGAGGAACCGGATTGAATAGCCTCTGGATATAATCTGCAGAACCCAACGATCTGTTGTTATGGACTCCCAAGTCCATCAGGTGTAGCAATAACCAGCCCCCTGAATGCCTCCGGAGATGAGCAGTCGGGCAACCCTTTAGGGCTGCTGTATGGGTCTGTCCGAGAAGGATTCTTGAGACTCGTAATTCTTGGACCCCTCGGGCTCTAGGGCGAAGTCTATTATATCCCATTCTGCCTCTAGGGGAAGGTAAATCCTGAGCATCTCAAGAAAGCGTCTGACGTTTGAAACCACATCTTCTTAGTCCCTCGCTGATTCCTGGAAAAGAATCTTTTGAGGGGCGGAGATGTGGATCCCGATGGCAGACAGAGTCCTCCCATCCTTCTCACTATGGACCAGAGTCTCATGTATTGACTTCCCAAACAGGGAGGAACCGTCGTACAGGGCACTGGTGAATGACATCTTAAAAGGTTCTGAAAATTGATAGAGCTGGACCCAGGCATGTTGCCTCACAGCAACACCTGTACCAGCTGCCCTAGCAGCTCCATCAGTAGCATGGGAGAGGAGATGTATGGAAGTGTTCACAACTGCCTTCAGAGTGGCCTTATGAGTGGAATATGTCTTGTCCTCCACCGACATGGACTCAGTGGTTGACTCAACGATCTCTTTCACTAGGTCTCGCTGCAGCCAAATCACATGTGCCATGTAATTCAGCCCTCTTACTAAAAAAGTCACTGAAGCATACACCCACTTCCCGAATCGGTCCATCGCCCTTGACTCTCGATCAGAAGGATGAACCGTGGAGCTCTCTTAAGCGAGGTCTTTCTTAGTATCAGCTGCCACCACCATAGCATCAACAGGGGACCCCTTGTTCCAGTGTGTCCTATTTCACGGGGGTCTTAAAACTTTATCCAGGTGCTTTGGGATTGGCTCCACTGTGTCCAGTTCCTTCCATGCCCAAGAAGTTATCAGGCCCACTAATGGATCAGTGGGAGGGGGACACCCAAGAAATAGATGGGCCTGCGCCGAATGCCTCAAGGAACACCGATTCGTCCGAGGTAGATTTCAAGGCAGACTACCCCCCTCTCGGTGAAGGAGTTTCATGTCGTCTCCAAAGGAGACATCCTCGAGGGGTGAACGGGGGGAACCTTCCCCTTCCTCCACATCGGTTTCTTCGCGAGTGACTCCTGAGGGGAGTCTAAGTGCCTCCTTTTGCATGTCCGTTTGCAAGGGATCTCCTCAGTGGGAATCTCTGTGGAGGACTCGTCAATGTCCTGCTGCTCCCAAGTGGAAGTTTCCTGAGGCAAAACAGTGGCAGATTATCCCAGAAATGGCAGGATGGCCACCACCATACTCGAAACAGAGGGAGTTGGGGCGAAGTCCAAGGACAAGATGATCAGGAGTCTCGACGAAATGGAGAACCCTCTCCACCACATCAAAAGCCGAAAGGAAAGGAACATGAGAAAGACCAGTAGGATCCGTCCCCCTCTGACATGATGGGGGAGCCAGAACCAAGCCTCCAAGCGCCAACATTCTGAGGAGAAGACTGAGCTCAGACACTCTCGGAGCCAACAACAACAACCCCTCGGATCTGACACCGAGGCCAGCCTCAAGGTACACGGTAACGTAGGCACCAAGCCCGGGGGTCCTCGGAGCGAAGGGCTCCAAAACTAAAGATTGGATTGGAGAAGGAGTAACTGAGTTGAAGAAAGACTGCGTGATCCCTACTCCAGAGGGAGAGGGGGCAGAAAGGCCTCCCATCTGAATCTAGGTGCAGATGAACTTCTGCATCATCCTGTCCATCTCCGCTTCACTAGGGCTCTGGGTGGAGTGGGAGGAAGAGGCGACTGACACCGGCCTGGAATGACAGCGAAGGGAATCCTGCACGGAAGACTGGATCTGGGGCTTCTCCGGCTGAGGGAGAAAACCAGGGAGAAAGGAGGCGGGGAGACTCTAGTCTGGTAGCTGGCCTAGATTTAGGTGGAAGGCAGCTGGAACAGAGCATTCTGGAGATCGCTTTTATGGCCTCTTCATTTTCAGGTTCTCCCTTTCCCTGGACCTCTTGCCAGGAGTTTGAGTCCCAGAGGCCGGGGAGGTGGCAGAAGTAGAACCTGGGGGTGCCAGGACTACAGTCTCCTAAGAGGGAAGGAGGCCCTTTAGGATTAATTTATCCCTCCTATCCTTCAGTTCCCTGGGATTAAACCCGGCACAGATGGAACAGGAGGTCTGCAGATGGGCGGGCCCCAGACACATCGAGTGTGGCCATCAGCTGGGAAGACCATATGGCCACACACTGTACACTTTCTGAATCCTGGCTTGGGAGTTTCAGACATGTTCCCAAGGCAGGCCCAGCCCACTCACAAACCCTCACCACACACGCTATAGAAAAGTAATGAAAGTAGAAAAAAAGAGTTTCTTTCACAGACAACCATGTGAAGGGGAGGTAGAAAGCAGGGAGAGAATTATACAGAGATTGAGAGAAAAAAAACCCAAAGAACTCACTTACCACAATCACAAAGCAGAAAGCTCAAACCAAGATGCAGACTTTACAGGCAGCAAACATGATCGGAGAGGGGCAGGGGCATTATGGGTAAGGGAAGGAGCTTTCAGCTCAGATCAGATGCTGGATATGCAGCTGAGTCGGATCTGATACGGATCTGTAACCCACAGGTTGAAGACCAAATGAAGACAACTACTACAGATTTACAACTCATTGGGAGTAGTGGTAGTTGCTGAGAACGCAGTGCACAGGGTCCTGGGTTTGAGAATGGGATGTGTATTTTGGACAGCTCAGTGGTGCAGCTGTAGCAGTCAACTCACAGCAAGAGGTTCTCCGGTTCGTTTCTCGGCTGGAGTGCCTTCTGTGTGGAGTCTGCATGTCCTCCCTGCATTTGTGTGGGTTTTCTCTGGGTACTCCAGTTTTCTCCCACGTTACAAAGACATGGCGTCTGGACCGTATTGCCCTGCTGAAAATTGGCTTCATTCCAAGTTGGACTTTCCCAATAAATTAATGTTAAATAAATAAATAAAATTGTATTTTCGCTATGGAAGAAAACCTCTTTGAACGAAGGTGTCTAGATGACATCCCAGGAATAGAATCCTATGTGAGGCAGTCAAAAATGACTTTTGAATGTTCAATTGGAATTCCAGCTTGTGCAAGAGTTCGCACACCCAAGAAAGATTCATAACATTTTGAAAAAAGACTCTGCAAAAATAACCAAGTCATCTAAATATAGAAAAATGTGGATACGCTGTAGCCTACAATGAGCTATAACTAGAGCTAAACACTTTATGAAGAGACTCTTTATGCAGTGGAAATTCCAAAGGATAAGGAACATAGTGATAATTTGATCCAGACACAACCTTAAGAAATGAATATAGGCTGAATGAATATTTAGTGTTACCAGGAAATATGCAAGAGGAAGTATCAAGTTGGGAACTGATATCAATTTCAATTTGGCCACTACCACAAACAAGTTTAGGAAAGAAAGATTCAAAACTGGTCTCCAAGCATTTTATTTCTTTGGAGTTATGAAAATTCATGAAGAAAAACTCCTTCCCCACCTGAGGAGGAGGAACTGGTTCTATCACTCTTTGGGACAGTATGTGATAAGGAACAGATGGAAACAAAATGGTCCGATCAGCATGATGAGGAATGACGCCCTAGAAAGGAGTAGTTTCCTCCGACTGCCATCTGTAACCCTGACAAATAACGAAGAACCCATTTGTCTGAAATGATCTGTTGTCAAGGAGAAAAATGGAGATTCAGACTTTCTGGAAGAGAAAGAGGGCCAGGGTTGGAGAGGGTCACAAGGTCTTGAACATTCATTCTGGCTTGTTGAAGAGTCCTTGGTTTTGGGAGGTTTGAGACTTCTTTCTGGAACCACCTTGACACTTCTTCATAAATGTCTGTTTACCTGAATTCTGTTGTGACTGTTCATTTTGCTTTTTTGACAAAATTGGATGAGGAGAAAAAAAAATACCTTGCACAATGTGGAAAAGGAGGGCTGGAAAAAGATGAGCTTGCCACTTTCATCACACTTTTGTTCACCTCTGATGTACAGGGTTCAAAGACTAAATCTACACCCAAAGGAAAATTTAACATCTCATTTTTATCATCATCTGGAAAGTTCTGAGAATGCAGCCAAGACCACCTATTTAAAACTGAATCAATGGCCATACCCCTGGAAGAAGCATCAACAGAGTCATACCCACAATGCAAAGAATGAGGATTAACCTGCACAATACAACATTATTTAAAGCAGATTTTCCTTCACAAGAAGAAACTGTAGATAAAACATTCCTCATACATGCACAGTATGTCAGAATAAACTAACACATGAGCCCTAAAATTTAAAATTCTGAAATTCATAGCTAGAGAATTTTACACTTTACTCATACATATCAATAGTTTTATTTTTATTTGAAAGAACAGGACTGGAATTAATAAAGTGTTTAGCAGTAGAGGAGTAAACTAAGGCTATACCTGCTGGGTCAGGTTTGGGAATAGAATATAAAAATTTAAAAGACTGAGAAACTTCATACATCCTATCTGCCTTTTTAGGGAAAGATAGCTGACCACCACAAAAACTGCAGGCAGTAAGACACACATCCTCTAAAGCAGACAGGACAGGAGGAATGGCTTCAAGTTTTGGTAAATCCTTTTGTAATGAATCATGCTAATTTTTGAGTGAATGAAAAACTTCAGCATTCTCCCACTGAATACACTGACATTCTAGCAATAGCTTCAGAGAAAGAGAAAAGTACAGTTGTGTACCTACCATAAATGTAGATGTTCGAGTGTATTCACTGTTGCAGTCATTACTCTTGGGGTATCCTGCTGGCAGGCTACCCACGGCCAAGTCAGGATCTG